>NC_141702.1:4403232-4588232 GCF_971803275.1 Cyanistes caeruleus
ACTTGTGACATGATGTGGATGGACACGGATGATATTCCTGCAAACATGGAAAGCTGCCATGTGCCACCAGATGGGAGGGATACACCATGTGAGGAGGGACACGTTAAAGGAAGCAGGTTCCTTAATAATCAGAAAGATAAATCCACAGGTAGAGTCTTTGCCAGATCCACCTGGTGTAGAGCACACTGAGCATGTTCCACGTTGTGCCTGTAAATAATTTATCCAGAAGCCTCTGGTCTTTGCCACCCTCCTCCTCCAGCACTCCCACCCACTTGCCTGGCTGAGCTCAGTGCTGACAGACATTAAGCACTGTCGTCTGAGCAGAACAAAAAAGCCCAGCAGATTCATGGATTCTCACCCCTCTCATTTTGTTGGGAACATCGTCATATTTCAGCATTCCTGGAAAAGGTTGTGTTTTCTCAGAATGAGCTCTAAAACGTCCTGCAGCACAGGATGGTGTCATTTGCACTAATTTTTGACAGACATTCTCTTTGGGAAGGGGAGCCCTAGAGAAACAATTAATGGAATTTCTCCTTGCCTGGATCCAGAGTAAGTCCCTAAACTCTGCTATACCATCACCCCAAGCCAACCCCCAACCAAGATGTTAACAGAGGCTCTTAGGAATCATGGCCATTATTTAATAAATAATCTTATGAATGCAAGCCAGAATGGTGATAAGATTAATCCCTTGTAACTTTAAACACCTACCATTCAGATATATTGTCTGAACTAGTCATCTTAACTTCTTGCATAGTTGATTTGGAGATGGAGTACCCCAGAAATTCTTCTCATGGAAAGGTGAGACTCAGATCATACACTGACTTATCTCTTTTTACAAACCAGAGACAGATAAGCATCAATGAGACACTTGAAGACAGATAAAATGTGGAGAATTAACTTTCCATTCATGTTTTTGGACCAATTTTAATTTTTTTTTAAATGATACTAAACTTAATCCTGAAAAATTCCATCCAACTACATTTCTCATAGTCAGAATTATCAAAACCTAATTTTAGAATAAAAATAATATCACTTTGTGGAAGATGAGGGCTATAAAAGCTTTATCAAACAGTAAAACAATTTTTTGCAAATTAAAGGAGGAATGCTTGAAAGTTGTTTTGTTTTTTGTAATTTAGGTAGTGCTTCTACAAGGCTCTTTCTTTCTGTTTTCTGATTCTTCTCTCAGATGGCAACTTGGCCTGTCAGTTTTGTGTCACTGCTTGTTTATGCCATAAATGTCATTTGGAATGACAACACTAGGAAAAGGTCAGGGCTATTACTAAACAAGCTTACCCCCTGGAGCCTAATACAGTCAAGACACTGTGATTCAACTGCTGGGAGTGGCTGGAGAGACGGCAGCAGGGAGAAATATTTAGGTACTTTTCAGTGCTGGTCCATGGAAATCATACCTTGGGGCTCAAAAGGGGACAAAGCCAGGAGCAGCCTTCTGTGTTTGATTCAGGTAATGTATTCAGAGGAATTAGCAGCAAGAGCCAGGATTTGAGGAGCCAGCAGAGCTGTCTGTTTCTTTTTATTAGTGCATGGATGCTAAGTACTGCTCAGAGAATGAAGTTTGATCAATAAATCATCCCCTAGTTGCTGTTCTGCATTGGCTTCTTTGCCTGGACTGTTAGAACAGGACTGTGTGTTTGCCTTTTTTCTTTTCCCCCAGAGTAAAAATTCTCCAGTAAGTAGAAACAAAAAAGGAAAGAGGAAATCAGCTCTAGCTTAATGCAGTTTGCTGTCATCTGTGGCTTAGGTAGGTAACCTTGCATATAGGTGACTCCTGCTGAGGGAGTTAACTCTAAATAACAACAACAGCTACTAATCCAGCCCAAAATTATAATAATTGCATCAGTTGATTGAGAACCACCTAAGCAGGAGGATTGTGGGGAGAGGCGGGGAATGCTTCCTCAGACATTTTCAATCAAAAATATTTGATTCACCTATCACAAGGCCATTTTTAGATAGGACATCATTACATCATGGAGTGGTTTGGGTGAGAAAGGACCTTAAAGATCACCCCATTCCAATGCCCTGCCATGGACACCTTCCATTAAACCAGATTGCTCCAAGCCCCATCCAACCTGGCCTTGAACATTCCCAGGAATGGGATGTGATATCAGATGCCTTTTTTTTTAACAGATGATGTTAGTATTGTAAGAATTCCAGATTGGACAATTAATATTAATCTTTTAATAGACTCCCTAAGAATATAATTAAGCTTAGTTCAAAGAAAATATTCACTTATTCACGTTGAAGAACCAGGGTGCCTACCATTCTTCTTTGAAGCTACCAAAAAATACAGAAGTTCTCATCAGAAAGAAAGATCATTGGAAAAACCATGGAAATAAAGACAATGAATACCTGCTGAAATTTGTCTTGAAGCACCCACTGGCTTTAAGAAGTGAAAGGAGAAAAACTGAAAAATAACTAAGCAAACAATCTTCTCATCAAGGAATGATGAAAATGTGAAGTTGTAAATACCTGACAAGTAACTTCTGGTTGTTTGGCCACTGGAATTTTCTTTGCTATAGGAATTCCAGACAGGAGAAGAAAGCTGTTAGTGAAAATATAAAAATGAGTTTGTATGCCCAAAGGTTTGTTCTAAAACTAAATATTTGGAATTGTTAAAAGACCTTCTCTTTTTTCTTAAGGTGTTGGTTAGTAAAATAAATCATATTTTATATAAAAAAATATATTTTTGCTGATTTACAAAAGCCAGGTGTAACAAAAAATGCTGCTTTCAAACTTTCAGAATTGTTTTTCTTCCTCCATCCTTTTTATTATTTTTTTTTTCTTTAAACAAGAAAAAATCTCCTAGTGTTTGACAATAAACTGAGTTTTCATTTCTTTATCAGATAAAGTTTGGAAAATGTGAAAATTGCACTATTGTAACTGAACTAGTGTTTTTGTTTTTGTTTTTTTTTTTTCTATTTTACAAGCACTTATCTAGAAATCTTCGTACTTAATGTTCCATGAAAACAATGCCAGAAATAAAGGTTGATTTAGCATAAGGAATCAAAATCCAAACTTGTCATTATCAATACAAGATCCATAAATATTGATAATCTTCCTTTATGATAAATGGGAGGAGGGAGAAAGAGGGGTAAAAAAACCCACAAAAAACAACAAAACCACCAGGGGGGACTTCTTAATAATTATTATTTTTTACTCCATGGTGAAAAACAGAAACGTTGACAATTGGTCCCATCTGTGGCAGAAATTTCCCCGTTTGTTTTGGGTAAGACTTTCCGATTCTTCCCTCAGCAAGGATTCCTTCTTTCCCAATAAAGACATGCACATTCTTGAGGAGAGTGAGTCTTTCTGGACATTTATCTGTAGCTATTCACCCAAATTTTATAGGCCTGAAGCAATTAATAAGAAAGAAATCACAAGTCACAGCTGGGGATTAGAGCCAGCCCTTGCACCTCCCCAGATGTGGCGCAGCAGCTCGGCTCTGCCGCGTGCCTCGCCGTGCCAGAAGTGCTTTCCCTGTGCTCCAACCCCCTGGGTTTGCTCCCCAGCAGTCTGACTGGATTAAGAATGGAGTCAAATGCTGCTGTTGGTCTTATCAGAACAGATCTGAGCCCAACACGATGAAAACATAAGGAATCAGGATCACGGTATTTTCCCTCGGTGCTCTTGTCAAAAACAATTGGTGCAACAGAAAGAACATCAAGGGGCTGCTCCCTTACTGTGAAATATTCAGATTCCCCCCTTCAATTTGGGCTGCTTTGGGGAGCTGATGACTGCCTAAACTTCAAATGCAAAGCCAGAGTGTATTTGTGAGTGGAGGCAACCTAGCAGAAGGTCTGAGAAGAAGCACAAATCTTCATGGAGCACCGTCAAGAAGAAGAGAAGGAAATTCTTTCACATTACAAGCAAAAGCATGTGTCCCTTCAAAGTGGCAAGATGCAAAACCCCAGCAAACGTGTCTGTTTTGATAAAAAGCATGGAACAATAGTTCCACATTACTGCAGGAGGCTGGGGGCTGTGGGAATCAACAACTGAGCTGTCCCATCTCAGCCAGCATTGAGGGACTTAATACATTCACTTGTCTTCCCCTCCCTACTGGTGTGCTCATAATTTCCATCTCTATGAAGCCAGGCATCAATAACAATGAAATTCATAGGGGTATATTTTGGAATGCTAAGTGATGAATTTGCATCCAGGCAAGCAGCTTTCCATTAGAGTGAGTGGAAAGTGGAAAAGTAGGACATTAACTTGACTATAGGTGTTGTCCTAAGGTGCTGGAGAGTCAATATGCTTACAAGAGGCTTGTACTCCACATGATCTCACAAAACAGAAATAGAGGCTGGAGAGAGGAGATTTGACCAGTTCACAACCCTTCCAGTGCCTCATTTCCCCCATCTAAAAGAAATCTGCATGCTTTACTCCTGAAAAACCTCCCACACTTCTTCAGGACATGCTTCTATCAGTCTCTGTGTGCAGAAGCAACCTTTGAAACCAACCCGAGGGCCAATTACCAACACAGAGCCAGGCATAGCAATTGCTCTGTGTAAAAACTGGTGCCTTTCTTTCCAGGAAAACTGCAGAATAGAATAGCAAAGTATCTTAAGTGTGGTGGTTGGCCAACAATAAACAGAAAAACTGCAATCCCTGAAAACTAAGATGGTGTAGAGGGGCTGCAGAGCAAGATGAATGAAAAGCTGTGTGGTGTGTGGAGTGTTCGGAGGGAATTTTTTTTTGTTGTTGTTGTTTCAAAAGGAGTTTTTTTACCCCAGGCCAGAAGCCTTTGTGTCAGGGAGACTGTCTCATTTCTCTGCTCAAAGGCTGTCAGAGATGACTGAGATTTGAAAATGCTTTCTGATGTTGACGAGGTCAAGGGAGACAGAGCTGCCTACCATCAGTCGCTGCATCAGTGGTGGGATGGGAGGACACGTGAGAGGGAGGATGGAAAGAAACCAGTGAAATTGTTATCTCTAGAGAACTAGATAAAACAAAATAAATAGTATAAAATAAAATACAGGAGAAAGAAGAGGCACAGGTCAAACAGCAACACCAAAGTTTATGGCATTATTATTCAGCTGGAATAAGGGAAAATATCTTGGTTCCCAACTGGGGATGTTCTGAAGAGAGGGAAACTGACTGGAGGCAAAAGATATATTAATATTACTCCACTTAATCAATACATAAAATCCTCCAATGTGTTTTTTGTACAAGCCTGCTCTGCAAAGTTAACACCTGCAGTGTTTTCTGATTCCATCTAATTGTGCTTGCAACAGTTCAAATCAGGACTGCCCAAAGCAGCCAGGAATTGAATCAGGCCATGGAAGTGGCTGCCACAGGTTGCACCTATCTTGCCCAAAAGACAGTGAGCCAATGTCATTGTCACCCTTAAAGATGGACTTCCTCTGTCCTACCTAACAAAGCAGCAGCAGGAGCCTACTTGGATCAACCTGTAGGATTCCATTTAGCTGCAGATTGCCAAAGTTCACAGAAGTTTCACATGGGCTGTGCTTCCCCACAGGGATACCCAGATGGGCTGACCCCACATAACTTTGTGTCTCAGATCCCTTCAGAGGAGCAAGCATTTCTATAGGGCAGCACACATGGCCAGCTTTAGAGTGTTGGCATTGGTTTCCAACCTACCAGAGCACAGTGGTAGCTGGTTTCATTACTGAACTCATAATATCATTAGCTAAAGACAAAAATTGATGTCACTGTTTACAGCAGAGATTTACATTGGCCATTTCTTCACTATGTTCCCCTTATGAGCAGGCAAAGGTGGAATTGCTGATCCACGTGTGCTGGGCAGGATGAAGATTTTCTTCAAAATCTCAACTGTGTGAACCATTTATGGCTGTGGTGCCAGAAACCTCCTCCTGTTCCATAATTCCTCAGTTTTCTGTGGTGCCCAGAGGCCCACAGGATGTGCTTCCCACTTTTTGATGTTCTCCTTGAGTCAGAGGAAGACTTTAATGATGTACTGGGAAAAAAAAACACCAATGTGGAGAGCTAAATGATTCAAAAGATTCCACCAGGTGATAAATGTCTTGCTTTATGAGCCTTCCTTGTTGATGACTCAAAGTTTAAGAAGTGGCCTGCATGTGTGTGACAAGCAAACATTTTGTCTTCAGTCTGGGGAGAAAGACATGGGAGAAGGTGTGTGGGAGACTCTCCTTTCCCTGATGATTATCATCCCTTTCACCTTGTCACAGCTGCTGGAAGGGTGGATATCTAACCCTGAATCAGTGAAATAATCTGATTTTAAACATTGTTTTTTCCCAAACACCTTTAAAATTTCATGAATCTGGCTTGATGGCCAGCCAAATACACTATGAAACCAGTACAGACTAGGAGCCAACCTTCACAGATCCCAGCAGATTTGCTTTAGATAAGGAAAGAGGCTCCCTCTTGTACTCTACCTGTGCAGGTGATGTGGAACCACAATTATTTCTGTATTCATGAATGTGGGGAACCACTAGCTCCATATTAATATATTAAACGGTTCCAGGTCTCTTTCACACACCTACAGGTGGTGTAGGATGTTCTATGTTCTACATATTAATTGTAGGACATATTAATGTATTAAATGGGACCTCCAAAACTGAGTGGCTCATCCAGTACAGCTACTGGGAATGGTCTCTGGGCCTTGCCAAGTCCCAGACTGTGTCAGGATATCATCCAGGGCAATACCAGAAACATTGCACCTGGACAATTAAAATGTTTGGTCCCTATGCCTGTGGCCCATAACTATTTGATTAGATATTACAGATACAGTAAGAATTTAAGTTTTAATTCTTTCAAAGCTCATATTTATGATCTAAGGTTACAGATTATTCTTAATTTTTTTGTGCTTTTTTTTTCCCCTTTTCACAACAATCCAGTCTGAGATCCTGAACCTGATTGCTCATTCCCATGTTTTTTCCAGCTGCCATCTACTCTCCTGCCTACCACCAGTTCTACCATTAAAACTATTTGTATGTCATGTTGTAAATCATATCAGTGAAATGACAGCAAGGGACATAAAGACAGCAGGACATGGCATTAGTCATGTGCATTGTTTGCATTAATTTGCATTAATTGATGGCTTTAATTTCTTTATTTCAAAGTGAAGACATCTCACATTAAATCTCAAGGTGGCTTCCTGATCATTATTTTATTTTAACAGTAGGAATGCTAAATAATCCAGTGTATGACCTAAACTGAGGCAAATGAGGAAAGGGATATTGCATCTCTGTTGTCACCAAGGAAACAAGAAGCAGTGACAGTTTCCACCAGCTGAGCACTCACCTCTACACCTTTAGTTCATCTGAGGTAGCAGCCTGGCACTTCCATTAGGGATGGGTAAAGTAGAAAGTATGAAAAAAGCAGGAGGCATAAAAATAGCTTTAAAACCCATGGAATAACAAGGAGGGAGAGAGAAGGAAAATTAATTTATTCATTCCCATCTACTCACACAGTTGTGAGAGGGTGGGTGATTGTAAATTAGGGTGATTGTGCCAGGAGAAAGTGAAATTCATTCATTCCAGGACACCCAGACCTGCAGAGGTATTTGGGCACTGTCCAGTAAAGCCCCACCTGGGGTAGAGCTCCTGGGAGTTTCTGAGAGAGAAGCTTAAGGCACCTCTGGAGATTTCCACTAAAATTCCTATTTGCCGTGTAAGAAAAGTAAACAAAGAGGAATAACTTTTAAAATAGGGAAATAATGTGAGGTTTCTAAGTCTATAATCAGCTTAAAATGTAAATTAAAATTACACTCAGTTCACACATTCTTTTCTTTAATGAAACTCACAAATAAATAAAGTTAAATATAAATGTTTTCTTTGCATCTAAATTTTCCAGTTGTTTCTAACTCCTTTAATTGCAGCTTCAGTGGTTAAGAGATAAAGATTTACTTCTTACCTTAAAACCTCATCAAAATGGCCTTAAAATACAACCCTCTTCCCTTCCTTGTGAGGAAATTTTTCTTACATCTTTTCTGCATCTACAAGCTCTGGGACTTATCTGTGCTTATGAGGAAAGAAATTTTCTCCTTCTAACCAGATTTTACTCTGGAATAAAAGATATTTTATTTGGGATAGTTTTAGTTTATATAGCTACAATAAGCTTCCATCTGATTCTTTGATTTTATTAATACATTTTTTTAGATGATCTAGAAGTACTTAGCCGAGTCATTTTAAAATCAAGCAAATAAATACATAAAAGCTTTCCACATAGTATTGTATAAAAAAAACCCAAAAAAACAAAAAAAACCCAAACAAACAAAAAAAATCATCAGAGAAAGTAAATCTCCAAGAGCAACAACTTGGAGTAGGTTTACAGTTCTTCAGCCTTTGCTCTAGCCCTGCAGCCTGATGGGACGCTGGTGTCCTTGGAGGAATGGTCGAAGGAATTGCTGGGGGCCAATTGCTGATTTTATCATTCAAACACAAAATTTGTTACACCACTTTATCGGTCACAGGGAAAGCAATTATAGTGTAGTTCAATTTTCCACTCAATGACTGTGCTGGGGATCAAAGTCAGTTTTTTATGATGAAGAAAGAAAATTTTTTGCTATTTTGTTTGTTATTTAAAAATAATAATAATAATAAAAGCCTGCATTTCCAGTGGAAGGCTGTGTTTGCCTGTGTGTCTTTTTTCTTTCTGGAGATGGAGCTGATTATTTTCATTTCTCTCTTGTTAAATAATCAGGCTATTTTGTTGGTGGTTTGTTGTTTTTTGCTTGTTTTTTTTTTCTTTCTCTCCTCATTGACTAAAGTCACTTCAATGTAGAAATGCAATTGTCACGCCTAAAAGCAGTACAGTATTAGAACCCAAATCACAAACACTGGAGGTAAAATAGTCTCCATGACACATTTCTTAATATGAACTGTTTCCTTTTGGCACCTTTTTAAACAAGAAATATTCAGTGTGCACACCTTATTTTTTTAATGTGTTTAGCCACCTAGAATCTAATTGTGACAAAAAATAATTCATCCTCATGTTATTAACAATACATTTAAAAAAAAAACAACACATATTTGGTGATCATACAAAAACAAATTGGATGGACTCCCACCATAACAGAAAAATCATCCATGGATCTCTCTTTTAATCATAATTTTGATTTTGATTTTTCCAAAGAGATTAAAAGAAAATAATCAGAGTAGACAACAGCAGAGGAAGGAAAGTGTATTTCCTCAAATGAAAGTTTGTTAATCACACACAGAGCTTTTATCTTTACAAGTGTTAACTCTCCTGTACAGTAAGAATTCAAGCAATAAGGGCACAATGTTGCCATATCAAAGGAAATCACATCAATTATTTAGTAAAATATTTTAATCACTCGTTCTCAGAAAACAAAACTGAGTTTCCTGGATATTTGAAAGCTTTTGTTTCTTAATTTGATTTTTTTTTTCTTTGAAATATTTTACCACACTTAGCATGGTCACATAAAACAGCATCTTAGACCAATGCTCAATTTCTTCAGGTCACTTTTTTTTGTTGTTGCTGTAAATTTGCCTCTTTCTTTTTTTCTATCAAAATCAGATTTTCCCTTTCTAGAAGTAGTCTCTCTCCAGGAGTGTGTTACTTCTTCTCACAAGTGTTGACTTCATTACCTATCAGTGAAGCTTCTTGTATTATTCAAGTTAAGCAAATGCTTAATTTCTTAATCATAATAAGCTTCAACACAGAGAGCAATACCTAGGAAAAAAAGAAATTTTTAAGATTATTTAAAAAATAATAGAAAAAAAAATTTGGATTTTTGTTGGTTGATTGGTTTGTATTTTTTGTGTGTTTTCTTTGTTTTTTGTTGGGTTTTTTTTAAGTATTGTGATGTTTCCATTGGTGCTGTGGTACATAGTTGAGGACGGCTTAAAGCACACAGGGTTCACCAAACTGGATTTTTCCATGAAGCTGTTGAAAAAAGTTTGTAGTCTAGCTTCTACCAGGTTCTACCTCAGCTTCTTTATTGTGGCTTTTGAAGCTTCTAATAACTACAGTTCAGACAAGAGATGGTAAACTGAGCTGGGGCAGGGGAAATACATAAAATAATAACTAATAACTCCCCCACCCCCAGAACTGGTGGGAATTGTTGAAAACTTATACTTGCCTTTTGGAATATTTTTTTATTTTTCTTCAAGATGTCATATATATTTATTCATCCCATCCTTACAGCTGTAATCAAAATAAATGATAAAAAACCAGACATTTTTAAGGTGTGTCTGTCTGTAGGTGTTAAAGACTTTATGCTCCTTTTAAAATAAAAGAATTGTAAAATCATTAAGGTTGGGAAAGTCCTCAAAGATCATTGAGTCCAAACATTAACCCAGAACTTCGTCCCCAGGTGCCACATCCACAGGTGTTTTGAATACTTACAGGGAATTTTAAAAAGCACAGAAGAAGGAGAAAGAAGAGAAAAGGAAAAATGAAAGGGAAAAGGAAGAAGCAAACAATGAAAGGGAAAAAATGAAAAGAGAAAAGGAAAAGGAAACAATGACAGGGAAAAAATTAAAAAGGAAAAGAAAAATGGAAAAAGAAAAATGGAAAAAGAAAAAGAGGAAAAGGAAAAGGAAAAGGAAAAGGAAAAGGAAAAGGAAAAGGAAAAGGAAAAGGAAAAGGAAAAGGAAAAGGAAAAGGAAAAGGAAAAGGAAAATGGAAAATGAAAATGGAAAAGGAAAAGAAGAAGAAGAAGAAGAAGAAGAAGAAGAAGAAGAAGAAATAGAAAAAGAAAAAAAGAAAAAGAAAAAGAAAAAGAAAAAGAAAAAGAAAAAGAAAAAGAAAAAGAAAAAGAAAAAGAAAAAGAAAAAGAAAAAGAAAAAGAAAAAGAAAAAGAAAAAGAAAAAGAAAAAGAAAAAGAAAAAGAAAAAGAAAAAGAAAAAGAAAAAGAAAAAGGGAAATTAAATCTCAGGGGGTTAAGTTTGACCTTCAAGCAATACAGCTCAGTTTGAAAAACCTCCTGCTTCAAAATATTAGCTCTGAATTAATGCTTGACAATTCCAGCTCCTGTAACAGCACAGACAAACTCATTCACAGGCACTGTTTGAGAAACCCAATTTTATTTAATATATTTGCCTGCTTATAGTAAAAGAAAAATAAAAAAATCATTACTTTGTCCTCCCCAGCTATAAAAGCAACCAGACAGCTCCACTCTGACAAATTCAAATTAGTGGATGGTTTCTCCCACTTGGGAGGCTGCAGCCCTGGCCTGTGGCCAGAGATAAATTTTTCACTAAACCTGTACCTAAAGTGATGAAGGGAAACCTCCCAGTTTCCTCATTCACAGGTGAGCTGATAACAAAGCAGGGTTGCTTTTTTTGTTCATGCACAAAGATGTGGTGCAGGGAAGGTGGGATGGGGTAGAGAAGGGAAGAGGGAAGGGATGAGGAGTCCTCAGCTGGGGAGAGTGGAATCAGGCTCACCCTCCTGACTGCACGTAAATGCTACCAAGTCTGTTAGTCCACAACTCATAAATAATTTTTGTAAGATTCCAAATAAACATGATGGAATTAGGTTCATTGCAACAGGAAGAGAAAAAGGTAAATATATCCTTAACTCAGCAATAACCATCAAGTGTCAGAAACTCACCACACTGTCTTTTCAATCCCTTCACCTCCTTCTCCTGCTTTCTCATTTTTCTGACTAACTGTTTCCCCAGTCAAGATAATTTTTTAAGAAAATACCAATCTCTCAAATATCTGAGTTACTTCAGAGACTTCCTTATTTTAAAAAAAAAAAATATTATTATGGAAAGAACTTGCTATGGAATCTGGTTTAGTGGTGGACATGGCAGTGACAGGTAAATGATTGGATTCAATTATCTTGGAGCTCTTTTCCAACCTAAATGATTCTCTGATTCTGTGGTGGTGCAGGCTAAGTTTTTAAAGAAAAAGTCAATCACTTTAGCTCCTGCTAGAAGGTTTTTGGGACAAATGTACAAATAAATGTGGCAGTGTAAGTAAGAGATGTGGGATGTAGAGCATTGCTGGGAACTTCCTCATCTGAAGTGTGAGCTTTTCTCAATTATCCTCTTTAAGGATCACGGGGATTTGTGCAGTGAGAAAATACATCTGTTATGCAAGATCATATAAAGAGACAAAAGATCACAGGACAACTATCAAGCAGTTGTACAAAATTATGGAAGAGACGTGGACACAGGTCTCGTGGTAGGACACATGAGATTGCAGATGAAGGTTGAGTTGCTGCTCCACAAAGAAGAGCAGATGCCGAGCCCAGTGTTGTCACAGTGACAGCTTGGATCACCACAATAATTTTCCAAGCCTCTCCTTTTATTTTCCTTAATTTATGAAAAACTGTCCCAGCTTTGAGGATCAAATTGGTGAACTCCAGAGGTAAAAACAATGTTCTCTAAGAGAGATACTCCAGAGTAAAAACAATGTTGGCTAAAAGTAGTAGTCTTCTGAGCTGGCAGGAAAACTCTCTAAAGCAGCTCAGAGGGTAATTCATCTGAGACAAGCGTGTCATGGAATCACAGAATCACAGAATGCTTTGGAAGGAACCTTAAAAACTGTCTTGTTCCATCCCCCTGCCATGGTCACCTTCCACTATCCCAGGTTGCACCAAGCCTCATCCAGACTGGCTTAAAACACCTCCAGGGATCCAGGGGCAGCCACAGCTTCACTGAGCAACCCATGCCAGGGTCCCATCACCCTCTGAGTAAAGAATTTGATCCTAAAATCTAACCTAACCCTGCCCTCTGAAAGTTTGAAGCCATTCCCCCTTGAACTATCATAACACGCCCTTGTCAAAAGTCCTTCTCTTGAGCCTCTCACAGCCTTTCTCTCGTGGTCAGCTGGGAAAGTCAGCTTGGAATGATCATGATTTAAATTAGCCTATGTGTTGTCATGAAGAAGGAGTTTCATTTTAACAGACTTTTACACAGTGGTAGTTCAGCAAAATGAAATTCTGAGGTTCTCAGAATCTCATCTGAGAGGGATGACCATGCTACTCATTTGGGGCATGCAATGAGTTTGCATTAAACACCTAATTCTTTCAGAAGTGGATAAATTTATCCAGTGTTCAATTTTTGCTTTGAATGTCATAAATGTTGAGGTACTATTTTCAAGTCTTACACAAGAAAGAGTAAGAATTATCTCGTGATGGGTCACTACATGGCTCACTGATTGCACAACAGTTTGGAAAATTTGGGTTCAAATATCTGTAGCTGAAAGATGATAAATAAGTCAGCAATTTTTTCTTGTTTTCTACTCAAAAATGCAATGGGACATTCTCATATTTATTGCAAATAAGTCAGTCTTACTCTGGGCACTAGAAGGAACACTTTTGCATTCTCTTTTCAACAAAGGCTCAAGATAAATTTGGGGGTCAGTTCTTGTTTTACACAAGCCCTCTGATAGAAACACACAATACTGTATTATCAAGAAAAGAAACACTAATGTTTGATGACATTTCTTTGACAAGTTGTCATGTCTCAATCTAAATTAAAACCACATCTGACACGCCAAAAACCTTGTCTTGATCTGTCTTGTTTGGATAGTGCCAGTCCATGATATGACCTGAAATCCATTCCTTGAGGTCATTTAGACAGACTCATTGAAACAATATATACTGGCTTCATATATTGGCTGCTGGTCAATGAAAACTCTGTCTAATGTGACACTGGAGACTCTATCCCTGCCTGAAAGGAGTAAATGGATTTGATTTGGGGAAGGGAGGGAAGAGAGCAGAAAGTATCTCCAAGGGAAAGTTCAGCAATATGGCCCTACCTCACATGAACAGTCCCTGGGGATCACCTCCCTCTCTCACATGGATGAGCACAGATGAGGATAACTCCAAGTGAGAGAGCACCTGACTTGTAAGAAATGAATCCTGGGTTTCATCCTTGGTTTTACTACAGTGTCACCTTGGGAAAAGATCTTACAGCAGTTATACTTTCCTTTTTCCAGGTGGAAAAAATGGGACATTCCTGTTTCAGTGGATCCACAGATAAAAACCACAGCATAGCAACTATCTCCAGTGTTCATGGGGAAATATTAAGCAAAAGCTAAATCTCTAGACCTTATTTTCAATCCTTTATCTTTCTCTGAGTACTGTGAGGTCTACTGCAAGTTAACTCACACCAGTTTGTATCCCCTTGGATAACCATCCTGGCTTAGGGAAACAAGAATTATGCCCATATCACTAAATTCAATATGCCTGAACTAATTCCACATTGCCAAGGCCAGCTGGCACAGGATGGCCTACATCCATGCTCTTGAATTCCCTTCATCACAAGGAGGTTGCATTCTACTGGCAGGGGTTCTTGGCTTTTTCTCATTTTCAAATGCATTGGTTGAGAGTGAAGGACATAGAGACAAATAATTTCCCATTCAGTCAGTTAAATTATACACATTATAAAGTTTCAATGCTTAGGAATACTTCCTGGAGCTGTTTAGGTTGTGAAGATGGATCACCAGTATCCTCTCCTCCAAGTGTTTTGCCAAGGAGAGTTCAAGGGTGCAGTCATGGAAAGAAAGGGAGACTCTAATCCTTTGAATAAAGTCTGTGCCTATGACCCTAGCTGGAAGTTCTTTTCCTTTGTCCTGAATTCCTCCTGCCTTTTCTCTGTCCTACCCATCTCACCAAGGCTGCTGAAGCCCACTTTCATATTTAGATCCACTGGGATAAGAATGAAGAATTCACACGTCTTCATGCCATGAGGGTGCATTTTCTAATCCACTCTCATTACATGAAAACCCTTGGAAAGGCATTAATATTTCCCTCTGTTTTCAGTTTAGTGTCTTGATTAAAGTTCCTGGAGAAGGTTATCTACACCTGATCTGGAGGCACTGAATGTTGGAAACTCCATCCCTTGCCCTGGAAATGTGTTCCTGTTCCACATTGCCCTCACAGTTTAAAATGTGTGTCTAATTCTTCACTCAAATTTCTCCGCTTCCAGCTTTCAGCCATTGGATTTTGTTATGCCTTTACCTGCCTGATTAAACAGCCTGTTAGTTCAGGGTAGTTTCTCCTTGAAAAAGTAGTGCTGCTGTGTCTTCATTTTCTTTTTGATAAGTCTGGGCTCTTCAAGTCACTGATGATAAGATGTTTTCTCCCACCTATCTGGGAGCAATTTTCCAACCTATTTTACTGCTATTAAGGACGTGAGAACACATGTATTGCAGAACCTTTTTCTCCTTCCTTACTATTTCCCTGTGGTGGGAACCAATATCCAGTAGGCATATTAACCTTTCCAAAAGTGGAACTCCCTCAGAAATATCACTGACCTGGTGTTGCCTCCTGTTATTCCCTTCTTTTGAGATCCCAGCCCACTGTGGTCTGGAATAGTAAAACAGTGGCAGAGCATGGGCATGGGCTCTTGAGCTCTTCCATGGAATCCCAGAACCGTGGAATTAATTGGGTTGCAAGATCTCTTAAGGATCATCCAGTTCCAACCCCAACCATGGAAGTTCAACAGCTATGCATATTGAGAGCAAAAATAAATTAATTTTAAACTAGCCAAACTTAAGTGAGACAGGAGAGTCAGACGCCTGTTGTACCTGTTCATCATATCAGACTCCTGTGAGGAGATGGAATGGAGTGGGTGTTGTCACAGACACTGCACCTGTTTCACATGGAACACAAGCTGCTGTGAGGGATTTTCAACTGAGAGCCAAAGCAGGTTGTTGTGGAGGGGAAATAGGGAAGGGATTTCAATTCTCCCATTTGCACCTCAAATGCTCCACACATCTCCAGCACCTGTTTTTAAGGCTGTTTGCAATGAAGGGAGGGTGGATGTTGTTATGGTTAAGTCAAACTTTCTTATATCATGTTTTTGCCAGAGATGATTTCAAATGTTGATGCATTTCACTGTGAAAAAGACCCCTGGAATCCTGAAGTGTTTTCCATCATGATTTGAGTTCACAATAAAATTAAAAAGACAACTTTACACTCCTTTCCTTGCACACATTTTCTGCAGGCACAGGAACTCTTGGCACTGATTTGTCTCATTGACTTCAATGGCTGAGCCTTTCCTGCCAAAAGCAATCCAGGTTTCCATCTATGAATTTCTTCCATAAGGTCAGGACATGTTATTTTATACAAAGGCTCTCCTGGAATACCCCCTGGAGCTCCTAGCACTTGTCCTCCACAAAACCCTCATCAGTGTAGCAGAAATAGTTTGGCTGAATCAAAAGGGGCTACTGAATATTTCCAAAGGGGTAGAGCTGAGATTCCAGGTGCAGCATCTCCCCCTCAGAAGAGGAACAAGATATTTAGCAGGAATTCAGAATGGAACTTTACAACCAGGTGATCTTCTAAGAGAAAAGCCTCTCTCTCAGCCAGTCCCTGACTTGCAGGAGGTACCAAGGTGGTTGTCACCCTTTACATACATAAAGTAAATCTGAGATCTTGTATTTAAGTTGAAGGAGGGTTTAGATTAGACATGGGGAAGGAATTCTTCCCTGTGAGGGTGGAGAGGCCCTTGCACAGGTTGCCCAGAGAAGCTGTGGGTGTCCCATTCCTGGAAGTGTCCAAGGCCAGGTTGGCTGGGGCTTGAAGCAGCCTGGGATGGTGGAAAATACCCCCGCCCATGGCAGGGGGCTGGAACTGGATGGTTCCTTCTAACCCAAACCATTCTATTTCATAGACTGAGATAGACTGCATTCTCTCTCAGTTTAGTTACTAAATCTGATCCAATATCTGTAACCCCTTCAGCCTCACGAAGGCACAGGTGGCTTTGAAATGGTGCCACATGTCCTTACTAATTTTCATGCTCAGTGAATCAGTAAAGACCATGTCTTGTGTTTGGTTCCTCAAAAAATTCCTGCTGCATCAGCCTGAACTATGTAGAAACCCAGGCTTGAGCTTTTATCAATATTCTTACATCTAGAGATTTTTGGAGCTTGAGACTGCCTTCATCTGTCATGCAGTAGCTATGAATAAATGGGAAACGCTAATTTTTATTCATTTATATGAAGAAGAAGAGGTAGAAGGCTCAAGAGTATAGTATCAGGCTCTCCAAAGACAGAGACTACTGTGTTTTTCTTGGTTTAGAAATAAATGTTTTTAATAGTTTGTGTAGTAAGTTGTTTTGCAAGTGTCTATCTGAAGTACAATTGGATAAAACTCTGGATATTATACGATTTTATGAAATTCCTATGAGCTCTGTACTTATTTGAAGACAGTTTAATGAACCAAACCACTTCATTATCACCTTCATTTAGCCAGTCATGAACCCAAATTTCTGTGTTGTGTGCAAGAGCTGCAGGTTCTGTAAGCCATACAACTGTAAACAGCACTAAAAGTAAGCATGAATGATTAGCTGCAGAGTGGCAAATTTAATTTGAACAGTTTTGACAGGTTGTGTTGCTTGGGTTGAACTTGAAATAACATCTTGACATATCACTGGTTCTTGTGCTTTTCCAGGCTGAGTTGTTCCTTAAGGTGTTGAGTCATATAACTTGATGATGGAGTGTCAAACATAATGTGTTAAACCTGAAGAAAGGAAATAACACATACCATGATGATCAGCACATGTTAAAATATGTTTTACTGTTTCTAATTAAAAAGAGTAGATTTTCAGTTATTTCAGTTCAATCTGTAGCAGCAGACTTGAAATATCCCCGCTGTGCAAAAACAAAAGGTACAAACCTCTTTAAATGGATGCGAAAAAAAACAGATTAAGATATTTCCATTTAAATTAAACAATAGTTTATGGTTTGGGGATAAATAGTTTAATGTGTTTCTGTGAGACTAAGGATACCCTCAAATGAATTTCAAGCCAAAATATCAACACCAAAAATGTTGAGCAGAATAAAGTAAAAAGCATCCACTGGGAAGTATGTGATGTCAAGTGGCTTAGTGGTATTTGCATGCAAGGAGATGGCAGCCGTATAAAGGAGAGATAACAGAAGAGTTGAGAGGGAGAGCAAAATTTATCATAACATGTCTAGTGATGATTAAAAGCCTGTGCTTATTAGATGCATAAAATGTATTACTAAATCATTTTTGGAACATATAATTTTCCAATTATTTATGCATCACAGTAATTAATGATAGGAGGGACAGAGTCAATGATTCACTGTGTAATACATATAGTAGTTACCTGGGGAGGAAAAAATTACAGTGCTACCAATTATTTGCTTTAATGTTTTTGTAATTATGCCCTACACCCAAGTTGAAAATTTCTTTAATTCTTTTTTAAACCCTTCATTCCCAACAATGAAAATGCTTTCTTTTTAGCCTTCAATTAAGTCTAATTTTTAAACTGTCATCCAAGAAATATACAATTCCATAAATGCCTTGTTCCCTTTTATATTTTGCTGGCAACGGTCTGCAAGTATGAAATCTTACCCTTCAAGCATCTTATTGACGAACTAATTTAGCCACTCTGAAGGATGATCTTCTGTTTAATTCACATGACTTGGATTTGAGAGATCTCAGTTTTTGTTTTTTTCACTTTAGTCTTAATTTTTAACTGGAGGAAAACCAACCAAAACTCTTGGTGTATCTCACCAGGTAGCACTTTATTCCTGTGTGTGGGAAGGGAAAAACAATTCTGCTTTCGTCAGTCATAGAGACATTGAATCACAGATTGGCTTGGGTTTGAAGGGAAAATAAAGATCATCTCATTCCAACTTCCTTCCATGGGTAGGGGCACCCTCCTCTATCCCAGGCTGCTCCAAGCCCTGCCCAGCTGGGCTTTGAAGAATTGCAGGGATGGGGCATCAAACGAGTCAAATCCCTCCAATATTGTCTATTCTGCCTTTGGAAGTGCTGGCACTGGAATAAAAATTGCACCATTTCTAAATGTTTGGGTGGCATGGCATGAGGATTTTTCACATTCAACAAAATCAACTTTTGAAATATCTCTAGGATAATGTTCATGACCTAGCACTAGGGATTATTTGGGATGTATCCATTCCGTTTTAGAAAAATAAACAAAAATTATATATGAGAAAACCCTTTCATGCCAATTTTCCTCAAGAAAAGAGCAATCCCAGGGTTTGGGTGGGCACTTTGAACTTAGCTAATACCCCACTTGACTTGAGCACACCAGAAAACCACAGCTGATTTGAGCAGAAAGAACACAAGTCCTGCAACTTCCCATACTTAATCCCACTCCCACGATTCTTCACTTCACAAAGAGCCCCCTGAAGTCTCCATCACACACAAGGAATCTGGAGGGATCTTTCCTCTTCCTGTTCCTACTCAAAACAGAAGTCAGAGCAATTTTTTTCCAAAGACCAGGCTGCACTTTCCATAGAACTGTCAGCATTTGGGGATGACATGATTTCCACAGACTATACTGAAATTTAGTGACCTGATATGAACTTTTCCCTTGCTAGGAACTCTGTTCTAACAGCCTCAGTTTGCTTACAGCTATGACAGACAGAAGTCATCTCTTTTCTGTGGGCTGGGCATGATGTTCCCAAAAATTCATGCAACTCCCACAAGACAAGAAAATTCGTTTCCTTTGAGCCACAACCAAAAGCCTTTCCCAGAGTAGGTTTAGTAGTGTTTAAAGGATTTATTTAATTCTTTTCCCTTGAATAAATGAGCTTGGAGGGCTAGACTTTCCTGTGAAGAAGATATAAAAAAAAATTAAAAAATAAAAAGTGTAGCACATTTTGGCAGATTATGTGGGTGGTATATGAATCAATAAAGCTTCCAGCTATGCAATGCCTTTGGGTGCATTGTGATGTTTGTTTGTTTTTTATTTATTCCAAACAGAACTAAATATGAATAGTTTGGTGGGTTTTTTAATCTGCCAAGAAATGAGAACGTAACCCTCCCCCTACCCTTCCTTCCTCCCTGTTGTAAGCGTACCCATACCAAGCATTTATTTATTGCAAACATCCATAAGGAAAAACTGCTGATGATAATGATGGAAAAAATATTCTTGAGAAGCTTCCCTAAATGCCTTCTCAGGCATGTGGATGGGATATTTTCTGGAGCTCAGATATCCTTAACTGAGTCTGCTGTTGGGCTAAGGACAGTTTGGTGGAGGCAATGACAAAGTCAGTAGAGGCCTTAACTGATCCCAAGTAATGCAACATATTCTGAGTTGATGGTGTAATCCTGATTTTGGGTAATAAGACCTTGTTCATGCTTTAAATTTTCTGTGACAGGAATAAATTCAGAGTGGATTTTTCTCTTCATTTTTACCTAAGCTTTTTAGTATGCTTATTTTGGGCAGAGCTGATTGCTGGCCTACACGGAGCTGTCCCAGTGCTTCTGCCTTGAGGTTTTAAGTTCATGAAATGTACCAAAAAGTGTCTGTGCTGGCCAAAATCTGTCATGGGGAAAAAAAGATGTGCTACAATACTCACAAATTCTTCCTGGTCTGCTGCAGTCCATATTTGAAAACAAAAGTTCCAGGTTAGAACAGAACAGACTAGACTAGACTAGACTAGACTAGACTAGACTAGACTAGACTAGAATAGAATAGAATAGAATAGAATAGAATAGAATAGAATAGAATAGAATAGAATAGAATAGAACTATTTCAGCTGGAAGGGATCTACAACGATCATCTGATCCGGCTGCCTGACCAGTTCAAGGCTGACCAAGATATGTTGTTAAGGCACTGTCTAAATGTCTCTTAAATGCTGACAGGCCTTGGACATCAACCCCTTCTCTGGAAGGCCTATTCCAGCGTTTGAGCAGCCTCCTGGGCATGAAAAATCTCCCAGTGTTCAATCTAAACCCATCCTGGTACAGCTTTGAACCATTCCTGTGTGTCTACCACACAGCAAAGATCACTCACCTCTCCACTCCCCCTCCTTAGGAAGCTGTGGAGACCAAAGAGGGAAGTCCATGCTCCCATATTTCATAAGAATATGAATAGGAGTTAAAAAACAGAATAGCCATTGTTTTCCAAGGATTTTGCAAGGAACTTTTCATTCTGCAAGGACACATCCATGGAAAAGAGCGCAGACAGGACCCATGCAGCAACCAAAATGATAGATATCTCACCTAGAGAGGAGTTCAAGGCTCATGTCCATGTCAGTGATGAACACTTGCCCTCTCAAAAAGGCTGGAAATGTTGTTGTTGCAACATCAAGAGTCTTTAAGGATCCCATCTTCCAACCAGAAATTGCCCATTTTCAATATTTTACATTTTTGTCTGCTCTGGGAATGCAAGGTGTCTAGAGATGGAATAATGGATCATTTAGATTCAGGAAGAGATTTACAACCAGAAATCAAAGCAGACCTGTATAATCCCTGATGTTCAGTTTGGACAGCAGCCACTACTAAATTGACACTGCCCAAACCGAAAGGGCACTTAATGGTGCTCAAAACTGGACAAAATGGATGACATTTACTTTCTTTGCAATGACAGAAATTAGACTAATCATCATAATGGTCCCCTTTGATTTAAAATATCTAAGAGCTGCCTATAATTGGGAGATAATTGGAACTGGCTTGTGGAAATTAATCAATTTTAAATGTAGAGGTCAATGATGAGAACAAAGATTTGTAAGTAAGAAAATCCTTATGTGTCATGAAGCAGCAAAATCCTGGAGGGTTGAATGACAAAGTTAAACTCATCAGAGTGAGACTGAAAGTTTATGATGCAACTGTTGGGATCCAGGGTGACTTCTTGGATTTCCATCAAGTCAAAGGAGAGAAACTGATTGAGGGTGCAAATTATGTCTAAAAAACAGCTAAAACTGATCACATGACTTACATTTCAGTAGTTTCACTTCCTTCTCTTCCTGAAAACCAAAGCTAAATGAGGCAGACAACAGCAAAGAGATCTTGAAAGTGGTGGAAAGAGAAACTCATTCCATGTTTCTAGTTTTTTACTTGAATTTTTGAAGAATGCTGCAGAAGCCTTAAACCTTTTGGCTGTGTGGTTGCAATAAACTGACATAAGACCAGATGATTTAGTGAAAAAGAAATCTGGGATGCAGCAGGAAATGATGGATATTTGTTGGGTGATTTTTTTTCCAGTTTATTAGCATTGAAGTGTACAACTGGAGATAATATCAGCAAGGGCAGTTGATGGGGAGTCAGCCCACAGTTTATGAGGTCAAATTTAGAAGGTTATATGTAGCAAGGGTGGACACAATTAGTCTGTGCCAGCTGGTCTAGAATATAACCATGGAATGGTTTGGCTTGGAAGGGGCCTTATAGACCACCCAGTTCCATGGGCAGGGACACTTTTCAATAGCCCAGCTTGCTCCAAGACTCAGCCAACCTAACCTTGAACACTTCCAAGGACAGAGTAGCCACAGCTTCTCTGGGTAACCTGTGCCAGGGCCCCAGCACCCTTACAGGGAAGAATTTCTTTCAAATATCCAATTTAAATCTCCCTCTCGCAGTTTAAGGACACATTCTCTTGTCCTGTTACTACATGTCCTTGCTTGAAATCCATCTCTGACTCTCTGGGAGCTCTTCTAGGCTGGAAGCCCTTGGAAGGCTGCTAAGGAAGAGAGGAAGCCAAGAAATTGCAGCTGGATTCAACGGGTCAGCAAAGACGCAGCATTTGTGCTTTTTACAGTACACATTTTTACTTCTCCCTAACATTGGGACAGAATCCTCATTCACTTAGGAACTTCTGGAAGATCAGCTTTTAATTTCTCTGTCTTTGAGCTTTTTTTGCAAACCTGATCCTAAGTGATTTGACAAACACCAAAAAATGATAGAAACTGAACTTTCCAGTACACCTGTTATTACCTACTAGTACTTTTCTACCCAAGGTTATTGCATAACTGCTTCTATCCTATATTAATTCATTTTTATGCCTTTTGTTTCCACCTCTCCTCCTTCCTTCTCCTCTCCAGCAATCCTCACAATATCTTCTCCTGCTTTTGTCAGCACAGAGCAGTGCACTGTTATTAATGTCTCCTCTCATTCCCAGCCCTTTCTGCATCTCTTTCCTGTTGTTGCCTCCAGTGACATGCAATGATGATAATGGGATGCAGTGCCACTGGCATGCTGCCCCAAAGCCCTGCAAGGACTAGTTCAGAGGTACAGAATTGCTTAAAGAGCCAGGAGCTTCTCTACCCAAGGGGAAAAAAAAGCGATTGCTTGCTGCGTCAGGAACTGAATGCTCCTTGCCACTTCCTAGCAGAGCAGTTTAGAATCAAGCTCCACTGGATGATAATTGTTTTAACTACCATTGTGGCTCTCTCTTTTATCCAGGGGCATGGCTGGGGAGGATGGGTGAAGTTGTGCAACTGATGTCTGCCTAATTTGCACGGTATTCCTAATTGGTTGGGATAGATCACCCTGCCCTCCCTTCTCTTCCCTCCCCCCACTTAGATGCAGTTTGAGCCTTCACTTTACAGCTTTTCCAAAGAAGTTCATGCTTTCTTTACACACAGTCTGCATAAAAACAAAGCAGACCAATGCAAACATCATCTGAACACAGCCAAGATTAGAAACTACTTCATTTTGTTACCAGGAAGGCCATAAAAATCAATAAAGCGCAATGATGTACACTTTTTATAATACAGAGCTGTGTAACAAATACAGCCCAGCTGACAAAGTCTTTACAGAGGGAAGATCAGTGATAAGAATGACCATTCAGATTCTTTGAGTAGAAATGTTGTGTCAGAATCAGATTCCTTACTTTAGATATTTACAAAGGCTGCTCAGGTAGCCTATAAACACAGACTCAGTTAAAGAAAGGCTGTGCTGTCTCTGAAGAGCAAACCACAGCCCCTGAATGAGCTCTGTGTGGTTTTCTGCACTGATTCTACTGGGATGATAGAAATTTCAGTAATCACAGAATCACAGAATGGTTTGGGTTGGAAGGGACCTTAAAGCTCATCCTGTTTCAACTCCTGCCATGGACAGGGACACCTTCTATCATCCCAGGTTGTTCCAAGCCCTGTCCAGCCTGGCCTTGGACACCTTCAGGGGTAAGAGCACTTTACTTGAGCTGGGGACCAGCTAGACCTGGTTGAGAGCCAGCATGAGGGACCAGAGCAAACCTAAATGGGGCATTGGCGCTGAGCTGAGGACCTCAGTTAAAGACATTGGGAAGATGTTCTGATGTGATCCAAAACAATGAATCTACACCTTTTCTCTTTTAGTTTCTGTCTTAAATTAAAACCAGACCTCCTTAGCCGAAGGATTTAACTCCTTCATTTCCCTGTATCCCTTCATTTCTGATATTCTTTGCCTCTGGAAGTCATCAATAAACTGTTTCAACTGAGCTACTGGGCATTAATTAGGACAATAAATTTCCACACATTAGATCACTAATTGTATCAATAGATGTACTCTACCATTGAGACCAACAGTTTTCACCCCATGGCCAACTTTAATTTTTTTCCTCTTTATTTAGTTTTATGCAGAATTCTTAGTTGTTCACTGAGACATATTCAGACATGAGCTCTGAAAACCCCTGAAAAGCATTTAAAGATTCAGTGCTTCCAACTATCATTTTGGCTCTGTACCAGTGTTGTACCAGTGAGAAGTCCTTTTGGACTGATAATCTATTCCTCGTGTCCTGCAGCACCATTCCCTGCTCCTCTTAAGAATTCATCTAATCTAGTGGTGCTGTTGTCAATTAATGATATTGAACATTGTCTGCTGGTGCTTACAGATTCACACAGATTATGGATTTTGTTCCATTTCTTTCATATTTCATATTTTCCAAAAAGTAGGTATTTTTCTAGATTTTTTTTTCCACTGAAAACATATACAACTCCTTATGCTGTGCTTGCAGAATTGTGGCTTAGATCTGAAATGAGACAGGCAACAGAGTTCACTTTTCCTGTAGACTTCAGATTTTTCATCAAGTCGATATAAAAAGACAAGTTCCTAGAGGAAGTCAGAAGTTTCCTTGTTAAATCATTATATGTAGACAAAATTTTATTTTGTCAAAATTAATTTTGTCAGGTAATGTATTCACCTGTTCTTACAGAAGCTGCAGAAGCAGTTTCTTGCATCAGGAAAAGAATTGCTGATCACCCACTTTGAAAGATCTTTTGGCTGGTGCTTGGGGCATTCATCTGAGATGTGAAAAAGTGCAGTAAAAATCCCTAGCCTGTGTGAAAGACAGCATAACCTGAATCTAAATCTCTCCCACCACAGCTGTCCAGGGCTCACACTGTTCATACACTTTATTAATTAGCAAAGAAATGATTTTTTTTTCTACAGGGCTGATGCCAACTCTTCTAATAGCCTGAGGGGTTTTATTTATTTTCCTCCAGGATCCTATCACAGTGTGATTTCTTCTCCAAGTTTTGGCAGGTAGGCAGGCAGCCAGAAAAACCATGAGTGATTCAGATGATAAAATAAATACATCCTCATTTAGTCTGAGAGTCTTAACATTCTTTTTGTGCTGTCTGAGTCAAATTTTTGGCTTATGCCTTCTGGTTTTTGGTGGAGTATAGTAACCACACTACAGATTCTCATCTGAATTCTGCTCCTGAGAGCTTGGCTGGAGAAACAAGTTGCTGGTTGTCAATGCAGGCTGGAGTTTTGAGACATCTTTAGCTACCCTGTCATTCCTGTGCTGCCTGTTTAAGGCAGCTCAGCCCCCTGTGAGCATCACTGAGCTCACCTCACTTGGCAAGTTACTCTTCAGGCAGAGAAAGATTTAAGGACACCAAATCCTGAACCAAACAAAGAAGATATACTACAACTAAAACTTAATAATGGAGAAGATTTAGGAAAATTATGCACATGCAAAACTTAAAGCCCAGCCATGAGTTCTGGGTCAAGAAAATGCCACTGTGATCTGTGTGATCCAAGGCCACCAAGGCAATGTCCTCACAAAATTCAGCAGAGGAGCCATTCTTTGGTAGCAAACTCTGATCCAACTAAGTGGGAGTGCCTCATCCATTTGGATATTTCTTTACAACTTTAAAAAAAAAAAAAAGGAAAAAATGCATTTGGAGAAGAGTGGGGACTTGTGAGGGATCAGTTTAAAAGAAGGGATTAAAAGCACTTCATACAGCCCTGAGGGGAAGCAGTAGTCTACAGACATTGGGAGATTGCAGGCTCTAAAGGCTGAAAACAAACAGCAAGGTACAGGAGAGGGTTTAGTTGGATCCCCTATTCCCATGTGAAATTGTGGGTGTATTTCTAGATAAACTTGT
Organism: Cyanistes caeruleus; assembly: GCF_971803275.1. NCBI lineage: Eukaryota > Metazoa > Chordata > Aves > Passeriformes > Paridae > Cyanistes > Cyanistes caeruleus. The sequence goes on from NC_141702.1 coordinate 4,429,209, forward strand.
TTTGAGGGTGAGCTATTTGCTTAGAATAGTGTTGTGAGCAACAGTGTGTGGGAATTTAAAAAATGCTAGGATGGTGCCTAGAAAAATAAGTGTGAATTGACTGTAGGATGTAACTCTATCCTAGCTCGGAGATAGTTTAGCATAATCAGCTTTTTCCATCCATAACACAGAGGATATTGTGCATTATTAAAAGCAGAAACTTCTGGTCACTTGACTGTTGGTGTTTTACAGCTGTAAGGACGTGAATGGTAGGTGTTAAAATCAGCCACAGGAGGGCTCTTTTATTATTTCCCTGCAAGCCTTTAAACATATTGAGGATGATAAAGGAGGAAGCCTATTCAAGCAAGGATAGACAGAAGTTAAAAAGATCAAGTCAATCTGTGCTCGGGCTCCTGTGGTATGGACAGGAGAGCAACGCTCTGATTCATTAATAGTTCACTGTTCATTTCAGTTCATCTACTTGTAGAAGCAAATATTATTTCCCCTTCTGTGATTTTAGCTGGATGTCATGCTCCTCCAGTACCAGGTTCAGTGTGTAGAGTGGAGGTCTGGAAATGAAGACTGAGAGAAAGATGGAGTTTCCAAGGGAGTGCTAAGCACCTGCTGCAGAACTTCCAGACATCTAAATTTGGTGCTCTTCTATTCATTGCTAAAGCACTTTTTCTCATTTTCTCTTGTATTGCCTCTGCTGTTGCTTGAGGACCATCAGTCAGTGCTGCAATGATTTCATAGAGTCGTAGAACGGTTTGGGTTTGAAAAGCCCTGAAAATTCATCTCATTTCACCCCCCCAACGTGGGTGGGTACAACTTCCACTATCCCAGGTTACTCCAAGCCCCATCCAGCCTGGCCTTGGACACTTCCAGGGGTCATGGGGCAGCCACAGCTTCTCTGAGCACCCTGCTCAGCACCTCCACAGGGAAGGAGTTCTCAATATTGTCAGACCAGTTGTGAAATAGGGCCTTTTCCAAAGGAACAAACAACCTCAGTGGAGCTGACTCAACTTATCTGCTTTCTTCTTTCCCTCTAAATATTCCTTCTTACCCTGTGGTGGAACTACTGGTGCTGGGAGGACCTTCCTACCAGTCCTGATCTCAGGTTTCCTATGTCCCAGGGATACCCAGCCAATCCTTCCAAGTGTACAGACATGAGGAAACTTTATCTTCATTTCTCTGAGGACATCCCTATTAGAATTTACTTCTCTTCCAGAAAGTCTGTTTCTTACAAAAATCATTCATATCCAAGTGCAGGGATCAAAATAATCCCTTCAAATTCAAGGAGGAGTTTTTCTTGCTCTGCTTTGCTCATGCATTTGGGGATAGAGTGGGTGTGTAGAAAATTGGTTTCCTCTTGCCCTGATCCAGAGGAAAGGTTTGACACCCCTTTTCTGACACCTTCACAGCAGTGTTGGAAAATCAGTTTCCAACTACAGCTCTGAATGAAAGAGTGTTGAGAATTTACCTCTGATCTATTCTCCCTCTTCTAAAGCCTTTTTTTTTTGGTTTTCCACTAAGTGGAAAGAGATGACTCATCTAACATAAGAACTGTTGCTCTGGCAGTAAAAATCCATCCACACTCATAAAATATCCTCTCTTTCTACTAAAACATAAGGAAATTCAAATTAATAAATAAACTAATAGGCATCTCAAATATGAAAGAAATAGATTAATAAATAAACAGATCAATAAATTCTTAGTTTTCAGTTGTATGTCTCAATGTGTCCATGAAGTGATCAAACCACCAAGACATGTTTATATGGTTTGAGACAAAGGAGGACAACACACTGTTTACATGTGAAATTTTATTTTCTCTTTTTCCAGAATTTTTGCCCTTGCCTATCTTGGCAAACATCTTCTATTGCAAAGCTTGCTTTTGATAACATTTTTCCAAGGAAAAGGCATTTAATCAGATAATGCACAATCAGCTCTTTAGGATATAGTTTCTCTGACTGAATCCTTCCTGGAGCACTAAATGCCTTTTTTTTTTTTTTTTTTTTTTTTTTTTTTTCCTGGATTACCAACATTTTTAGAAGCATTTACCCCTTTGGGTGTTAAGATTCAAAGGAAAATCCATCCACAGGTGCCAGTGTCAGGCATGTGCATCGTGGGAGATGCTGTGCTGTTTGTACATCTGCACCTGGCCTGTTTTGAAAACCATCTCCACCACTGCAGCCTCTGGCATTTATCCCCTTTCCAGGCCCATGATGGTTTTTTACAAGCCCCTGAGGCCCAACATATCTGGCCATCAGGACAGCAAGTCACCAAGCAGCAATGAACAGCAACCATGTGCAGAGAATTCCTTCAGATGCTCTCCCCCCACCCCTCCCCGCTTTCTCTGCTCCTGAATGTTTGCTCTTTCATACTTCACTGGAGAATTGTGTTATCTCCATGAGATGTGGCCAGGCTCAGCGCAGGAATGTCTGCGGCGGAACATCGTCCTCCTCCCGCGGACACCACGCCGGGACCATGGCCAGGAATGGGAGCTCTTCTGGGCCACAGGAAATGCAAATAAATAAATAAATAGAAGAAATAAGTAGAAAAAGGAGAGGTTTGGGAAGGAAGTGGGAGAGAGAGAGAGGGGAAAAAAGACAGAGCTACTTTTTTTTTTTCCCCCCATTTCTTCTCTGAAGGAAGCAGCAGCGTCTCCTTGCAGAACGACAACCCTCAGGATACAGCAGTTGTCTTCAAATCTGTGACCATAAAAAATCATTATCTCTGTGAAATACAGCAATTTGGGAGATAATCAAACAGTGACCAGGGGGCAGAGCTGCCAATCTGAAGGATTATGCTCTGTGCATGCTTGATTCTGTCTGACCTTCCTCCGAGCCAGCTGTCAGCTTGGCGAAAACGCACACGGATCGACTCAGGGCACATTCATTAGACTGTCTTCGGTGAAGAAGTCATTTGCATAAAACCCCAGCTTTCTTAATTAGTACTTCATTTTTCCCTTGACTTATTTTGTGGCTAAGTTCACTTGCCTTTTTTTTTTTTTTTTTTTAACTTGCTGAAAAATAAAATGGGGGAGGAGATTTCCTTTTTTTTTTTTATTTTTTTAATGTGGGGGCAGGAGGGAATATGACTTGCAAATTAACTCAGTGATAATTAGCCTATTAACATTTTCAGAGATGTAGGAGGTTTCTAAATGTTAAAAAAAAAAAAAAAAAATTGAGAAGGGGGGAAAAAAGTGTGCAGGGGAATACCGGAGTTGAGATTTATTATCTAAATTTCTGTACTGGAAATATTGAAATGTTGGGAAAGAAAAACAGTCCATGTTGAAAAATTTTTCTCTTTTTTTTACAGTGATGCATACTCTTTCACATTCATTTAGGAAAATGATACTTCATCATTCCCATGGAAAAGAAATGGAATTTTTCTTTATTGTTAGAAAAATTAAAACATTTTCTTCTACTGCGTGTAGTGAATTGTTTGGTTTAAGAATAAGCTGACCACTGCATTTTTACCTGGACTTCTCCTGTATGCACTAATAATGATTTTCACATTCTAAATTCACATTTTTCTAAAACATTAGAAAAAATATTTGTGTCAGAATAAATGGCAAATTGTTGTATCAGTTTAAAGTATTCAGTTGAGATGCACCACACTTTACTGATTTAAGGTTGTTCTGTGATTGCTGGGAACAAACAAGCCACAGGAATGATTGTCTTGTGTTACAAGGAGTGTACAGAGGAAAGAGAGATGCCAAAGAGTGCAGACATTACCAAATTTGCTCTTCAGTTCAAAGTGGATGTCAATGATTCTTGTTCTCTGCTCAATATTCTGCTCCTGCCTGATGCAGGAAGGTGTTTCCCAGTGCTCCTAAGTTTAATCACAATCCAGTCCAATTTACATTTCAGTACTGCTTTCAGAGCTTAATTGTTGCACAAGGGGAGGGAAATCTTGAGGTCCAAGCAACACTCCTGTTACTCACTGACAAATCATAAAGTAACAGAGGTAATAGGAATGCACATCCTAGCATGCTGCTTTTGTGGCAGAATTCTGTTTGAAATGGTGAAAAAGCAGTAAAACCTGCTGCCATGTTTTGTAATATCCTTCCCATCATGTGAGAGAGCAAAAATGTAACTGGGAACATCTTTATTTCAGCCATATATTTCCGTTCTCCTATGGTTTTTAATTTAAAAATTTGGTTTTGCAGTTCTTTTCCAGTTCAGGACTTGCACAGAGTTTCAAGAGATGAAAGGTGGCTGCTGTCAAGATTTTGTACATGCCTAAATTTGAGGAATCAGGACCAGCCTTTAGAAGACAAAAGAATTCAGGTGTTTATTAGTGAAATGAGCAGTGCCAGGACCTGTTCCCCAGTCCTCGGGGCAGGAGGCTCAGACTGGTGTGTGTGTGTAATAGTGAATTGCCTCAGCCTCCAAAACAGCATGAATGCAACCAAAATGCCTAAAAGGAGCTGTCCTTGGCCCACACCAAGACCCCAGACATTCAGTGCAGTCATCTGGGGCAGCACGAGTTGGCCTGGAACGAAACCACGCTGAAAACTGTTCTGGATATAGAACAGTGTGAATGGCCACAGTTTAGTGCCTGTGTCCACTTCCAGCAGTGCTTCATTTATTCAGGCAGCTGTACCCTCAGCTATTTCCATTTGGGAATTAAAACTACTTCTGAGGTCCATTTCAGATTTTGTTCACTGGGGTGTTACAAGCAATATACTTAAGTACCTTGAAAACCTGTGTATGTGTATTTACAATATTATTAAAGAGGCAGATTAATGAAATATCCTGAAGACTGTGCATGTAGACTTTTAATAGACAGAATGATCACAACAACATGTCAAGCTCTTGCTTTTGTGAGTTATAGATTGGTATAAATTAATTAACAGACGTGAACTGCCTCCAAATTTCTACTGTAATGGCCTGCACCAAATGACCTCCACAGTGCTGAACACACATTTTATATCCTGTCTGATGTCTAATAAAAATATTACACGTGCCCCAAGAGCAGCTGTAGTTATGGAAGTCAAATGCAAAAAGCACAGAAGTCAAAGATTCTAAGGTTTACTCCAGCCTTTCTTGGACTTTCTACCAATTATACCTGCAAGTTTGCAGGGACTTGTCAGAAAAAGCCTAATCTTCAAAGGTTTTTATTGTTTCTGTGTAGACTAAAGACAAGCTACTGAATACTAGAAACTGCCTACTAAATCCATATCAAAATAGAAAAAAATCCAAAAATAAATGTCTACACAGTTTCATTCTCATAGAAAGAAATTCTCATGGGGAAAAGCTGGGTTTTAGAGCTGACCAATGTGCCATCCCTCTGTAAATTGCACTGCACTTATCCTCAGTGAATTTGGGATATATCCAACAGACTCTCAGCCTCACAGCATTTAAAATCTCTTGTCTGCAGCCTTTGACAGACTCCTGTAACCTTCTGCTACTCTGGGAAAATTTACTAGATTGCAAAGGATAAAAATTGATTTCATTATTAGACCAAAAGATTCAGCAGTAATTCCCAATTTAGTTACTAGGGACAATCTAAAGTCTAGTTCTGACCTTTCCACACTACTTTTTTGCCCTCTCAGTGCCACCACACTCAGCAGATATTTTCTTTCAGCTCTTAGGCACCAAACATCAATTCCAGGACTCTCAGCACAGACTTAGAGGTACTTCACTCATGTTATTCAGAGTTCTCTCCTTATTCTATTTCCCTCTGAATTAAAGCTGCAATTCTGAAAGGTCAAGTTCTCAGATGTAAATAAAATGTTGTTCCTATGACACATTCATATAAGTCCAAGAGGAGTCATCAATCACTGCTGGTTGATTCAATACAGTTACAGCAATTTTAGGTCCTTATAAAACAATTCATTTTGCATTTCCAGTCTAGGCAAAGGTCATCATATCTAACTTTTCCAATACAAAAATTAGGCATTTAGTCTGAAATAGCCAGCTATGTTCCTGCTGCAGTTGAAAGGAAACAGATATGAAATATCAAGAAATAAATAAAATCTAACTAAAGGAGGCACCAGTTCTGTCATGTGATGGATTGCTCTCCCTGGGATCTAGTCTCTCCTTGCTGACCATCAGAGCCTCTCTTGACAGATAACTTAGTGAAGGAAGATTATTTCTATGAAAAAACAGTTCAGTGAAATGGGTCAAGGGTTTAATTGCTTTTTTACATGATACAGACAGTCTTGAAAGCTTTCTTATCATACTAGTAATTTCAATGTAAAATAATAGTAATTAATATTATTTTTACTATTATTATTGTTATTACTATTTAATCTTAGTGTTGTTAGGGTTGGAAGGGACCTGTAAAGTAATTTGGTCCATCCCCTCCTCTATGAGCAGAGATATCTTCACCTAGAGCTGGTTTCTCAGAATTCTATCCAACCTGACCTTGAATGTTCTCAGAGATGTACCCATTTTCAAACCCGTTTTCTGTCTTCCTGATTTTATAATGAGATTAGGTCATGTTTCTGAAATCCATGAGTTCTTGGTGCCTGGAATACACTGAATTCTCTGCAGTGTTCTATAACTTCCACTACTGCTTCTTTGCATGGCACATATTTATCTTGTCATGCATTATCCCAAAGCCCTGAAATCTTTGGGATAAAAGGCATCTCAGTTCCAGATGGAGACTCAAGATAAAAATGTCCAAAATGAGCATGGCTGACGCCAGGGAGGAAACATCTTCCAGTGCTACCAGGAGGTCTCTGTGTGGGAAAGACTAGATAAATCAGAATGCTCCTACTTCAGGAGGAAAATTTTGTGTCCAATACTAACACGTTGTTGTTCAATTCTAAATGAGGCTTCCACTCTTCACACAGAGAAAAAACCACAATATCCATAATAAAATCCATGAGGCTGAATGATAAACTCTAATATAATAAAGATATACCAAGAGCTCCTGGATAAAGGATGGACGTACACATCCAATCTTTAAAGTATTTCTCCCCTTGATCTCCAATACTAAATACTAAAATATAGAAATACGTATAAAATACTGAAATAAGATATGTAAATAAGAAAGATAAGAAATGTGTACAGAAATAATAAGAAAATTCATAGAATCATGGAACTATTTATGCTGGAAAAGACCTCTAAGACCATTTAGTTCAAGCATTAACCCAGCACTGCCAAGGCCACCACTAAACCATGTCCCCAAGTGCCACACCCACACAGCTTTTGAGCACCGCCAAGGATGGCGATTCCATCACTTCCCTGGGCAGTTTCTTCCAATTCCTGACAAACCTTTCAATGAAAAAATCCTTAATATTCAATCTATGTCCCTCCTTGTGCAGCAGGAGTCCATTTTCTCCCTTCTTATTGCTTGTTCCTTGGGAGCAGAGCCTGACCCTCCCTGGCTGTCCCCTCCTGGCTGTCCCCTCCTGTCAGGGAGTTGTGCAGAGCCAGAAGGGCCCCCTGAGCCTCCTTTTCTCCAGGCTGAGCTTCCCCAGCTCCTCCCTCAGCTGCTCCTCATCAGAGCTGTGCTTTGGTCCTTTCACCACGTTCATTGCCTTTCTTTGGGTATTCATGTGTGTAAATAATGTGTTAACTAAAAATATGTAACAAAAGGAAATACATAAATTAAGGAAAAATGTTTTATTGTCTTCAGTGGACCTAAGGAACATTTTATCCGATCAAGACACCTCCCTGGCAAGGTTGTCACTTCTCATCCTTCAACATTTCACAGTATGTTCTCTTATTGATACTTTGATTTTTCCTTGAATTGATGCATTCTTTCCTTTTATTTGACATTTCTTCTTTTCTTTCTTTTCTTTAACTACTAAAATTTAACCTAAATTTTTCTGCCAAAGCTTAAATACATTACATCTTGCTCTGTCTTAGGTGACTAATGAGAATAATTATCAAACTATTTTTCAATGTAAATTATCTACTCAGGCTAAAATAAATCCACCAATCTCATTTTCAGTGAAAATTCTGAGCCTGACCAACAATTGCAATCCCTGAAGTGAAATAACAGGGTTTTATTTACTAAGGTCTTCAGTCTATTCACTGGTTTTTATTGGCATCGAAATAACATTTGGGCAAGATTATATTGCATATCTCCTTTTTATTTTTTTTTTTTTTTTCCTTCCTAAGTGTGGCTGTTTAAAAGCCCATAATTAAAAAGCCTCTGTTAATACTCTGATATTGCCACCAGGATAAAAAAAAGATTAGTGCCAGCATTCTGGGCTACTAAAGCATGTGCATACTATTGAACACATGCTCTCTGGAATGCTCATTCCCAGAAAAAAAATTAAAAAAATATTAAAAATAAGGATTATTTTCAAGATGCTCCAAGCACCAACCAAAGCAGTGGATCTTTGTGCTGTCTTGGCACGGAGACTCTCTCAGCTGGTGTAAAACTGGTGTACCTGGCTGTTATGTCAGCCTTTCCCTTAACATAGCTTAAAAATCAGATGCTCTAATGCTCATCTGGGATATGATTCCTGGAACTACAGGCAGCCTTTTACAACACAGCACTTTCCCACTTCTCTGGGTTACTTTTTCCAAGGGCTGACAAAGGCATGGCTTGATGTGTTGTGTTAGGACATAAATGTTACTGGGATGGAGAATAAATATGTACAATTAAAAAAACTGTATTTAATATTGTTGTGTCTCCATACATACACTCCACAGTAAATCAAATGTTCCTGGAGAGGGGAGAGAAACAGGCTCAAATACCACTAGGGATGAAAAATGGGAGAGAAAACAGCTGGGTGTGCAAACTGAGCGTTTAAAAGAATGATTCCCTTACAACAACTGCCTTTCTTCCATTGCCAAGCACTTTAAGCTTTCATGACAAGGGGTGAAGAGGTAAAACAGGCTGGAGTCCAATTCATTGTCCAGCATCAGGAAGGGTCTGGAGTCAAGGTGGGCATGCCAAGGAGCAAGGAGGGACCTTCCTGCCAGAGCCACAGGAATTCCACTCCGTTTTGTCATGACCTGAGTGTGCTGCAGAGCTGGCCCCGGACACAATGGCTTTGCTGAGTCTGGCCCCGTGTTTGCACCATCTCTGTCTTGAAAGGTTCCAGACCTGGAACCTTGGGAGTACAAACAACTCTTGCAAGTACCACAAAGAATCTGTGGCTGCCCCAACCCTGGCAGTGTCCAAGGCCAGGTTGGATGGGGCTTGGAGCAACCTGGATAGTGGAAAGTGTCCCTGCCCATTTTTGGGGTTGGAACTGGATGAGCTTTAAGGTCCCTTCCAAACCAAATCTTCCTAGGATTCTATGATTCTTTGACTCTATGACTATGTTTTTGCCAACATCCTGATTTTTTTTTAACTTTTTTTTTTTTTTAGCAAAATTAACTGAAATTAAAATGTCCCTTCTGAGTAATTTAAAAGCTATAATTTGGCTGATCTTTATTATGGAGTGTCTTGTCTGACTTTCTCTTAATTTTATATAGGAAAAAAATGTTTGAATCCTACACCTTAATATTATCATAACAAATTTTATATTTTTTGTATTTTAATTAAGCTTTTTAAAAATGAAACCTTGTTCTGGTGAAGCAGACATAATTTCAAAACTGCAAAATTTAAGGACAGCTAAAGCACACATCTTTCCCAGCTATGCTGTCAGTTCTGTTGCTGCATTTACAAAAGGCATTATTACTTAAATGGGAAAGTTTTTAGCATAGCAGGAGACTTCACAGAGATTTTGTAATCTTCAGGACCTGGATAATCACAAGTTTAAACATATGTAGTGTCCAAACCGAAATACTTGTTAAAAGAACAGAAAAATACATAGAAAAAGAGGAGCAGCTCTCCAAAAGAGTTTTCATTTATACAGAAACTCTGAATTCACTGGATTGTTTGATGCAGAAAGACATCTTCAGTGACAGCATAAAACTGCTTTTCCATGGATTAAATGACACCAAATATAATTTAAAAGTAACAGACATGCTTTAATTTCAGTTCCAAGATAAAAATAAAAGCAATTAATGCAAGTTTTTGTCACCTCAATGTAAATGAGAAAGACCCCTGAGAGCTCAACAGAATTATTCCAGATTTTCACTGATATAAATCAAACCAGGATTTCGCTCATCTTACTTGAACAGCATTAAAATGCAACTTCAAATTACTCAGTTGCTCAGACATATTTATCAACACTGAGTATCATCTCATCTATAGGGCTCAGTAAAAAAAAGGTTTGTATCAAGTTCAGAACTTCCCTGCATGAAGGGCTGTTCCTACCATTAAAAAAAGGCCAGATCCTGCCCTATTTGCAGTGTGAATAAACAAGCCAGATAAAAATCAGGGATAAGGAAATGATATTGTCCCCTTTTTCTAAAGATCATGGAATGAAGCACACAGCAATTAAATGTTGCAGCCAAGGTCACATTGTGATTTGCAATCCATAGCACAGTGAGGTTTTGAACCCTTGTTTCAAGCTTCGCATCCAAAGAAATGATTTTTTGTTATTATTATTTTTGCGGCATAAACATATGTCTTGGAGATTTTGTGGTTAGCATAAAATGTGACAAACTCAATTTTAAAAATTATATAGCTCAACAATTTTCTGCTTCCTTAAGATATACTGGTGTTTGGGGTTTTTTCATTCAGAGTGACCATATTTTATTTTTCTTTCTTTCTTCTTCCTTTTGGGGGAGGGCTTTTTTGCTTAGGTATCAGATTGCAATCTTACATAAGCCCAAATAAAATAAAATACAATAAAATAAAATAAAATGGCTACCTAAATACCATTACCTGGAATTTTGAAACATTAAGACTTCAAAAGGGTTAATTAATTACATTAGCTGTGTCATTATCCTGACAACATTCTGCCTTAGGGCATATAGATCTATTCAGCTGCTGAGTTTGAAAGAGCTGTGTCCTTCTCTTGCAGAAGAAAATTCATCAGACATTAAAAACATAGTCATTAGCAGAACATATTGTTTTCTCTCCACCAGATTGAGGAACATCAGATGGAATAATCAAAACAAATATTAAATAAATATTTCTCTTTTTAAAAAAACACAGAACCCAGAATTCATCACGAGATCAGAACAGATTTTTATCATGAGTTGAAACTGCTTAATATTTACTGATTGCAGAGAACCAAACTAACCACAGCCTTACATATTTGTCATCAAAAATGGGTGTAAAATTCTCCTGTACTAGCATGAAAAAATGTTATCACTTTTAACAGGTGTAAATAACTGTACACAGTGCAGCTCGTATTAATATAGAAAAAATGGTAAAATAAGGAAAAGACAACAAAGTTGCTTAAAGGTATGAAATGGGTTCCATGTAAAGGGAGATAAACTTAAATAAATCTCTGCAGCCTGGAGAGACTAATTGTTTCAGGATGGGACAGAAGTCTATGAAATCATGACACTCATGGAGGAGACAAATAAAGAAAAAATATTTGCTACTCCTTGTAATACAAAATCTAGTAGGTATCAAATAAAGTTATCTGAAGGTGGGCTCAAAATGATTAAAGGAGAGTACTTTTTCACACAGCACAAAATTAAACTATGAAACTCATTGCCACGGGATGTTGGGATGTGAATGTCATAAGTTTTCACAGGTTCAAAAAGCAATTAGATACAAACATGGAAGGAAAACCCTTCATAGACTATGAGAGACAAAGGAATAACCCCCAGGTCAGGAAATTGCATAGCCACAGATTGCAGAAGGCTGGAAAGCTCAAATGTGGGAACATCAATGCATATTTTCCTTTTTATGCCCCTTCCTAACAAGCAGTCAGAAGTGGGCATTGCTGGAGACCAAAAAGCTGTCTCTACAGTCTGTGGTCTTACTGAATACATCTTCTTTTACAAACCAGTTGAGAATTAGTGTAAAAATATTAGCCCTAGAGTCAGAGGAAATAATTTTTAATTACAAACATATCCTATGGTTTCGTGTGGTGCTGCAGTTCTAGAACAGACCCCTGTGGATTCATCCTTTTTGCAGCACTATGAGGACCCACATGATGAGGAACACATCACATGCTCACGATAATTTGGGAAGATCTTTCCTGTCAGAACTTGAAACTGCAGCCACGACTGTTGGAAACTCTTTCATCTGTGCCATATCACAGGATCCTAAGTTGGGACCACAGTGGCTCATCTGGTCCAGCCTCCCTTCTCCATCAGGGCAATCCCAGAGCACAGGGATTGTGTCCAGGCAGTTCTGGAATATCTCCAGTGAGGGAGACTCCACACCCTCTCTGGACAATCTGCTCAGGGCTCGGTTACTGCACTGGGAAGAAGTTCTGCCTCCTGTTCAGGTGGAACTTGCTGGGATCAATCCCTGCCCATTCCTCTGGTGCCACTGCTGGATCCCCATGGAGCAGAGCCTGGGCCCTGCTCTGAGCCCTCCCTGCTCACAGGGACAGCCAGGGATGAGGGCCCCTCTCAGCTGGGGCTCCCCTCGAGGCTGAACAGCCCCAGCCCCCTCAGCCTTTCCTGGGCAGGGAGATGCTCCAGTCCCTCCATCATCTTTGTCACTGGGCACTGCACCCATTCCAGGAGCTCCAGGTCTCTCTGGTCCTGAGGAGCCCAGAACTGGACACAGCACTCCAGATGTGCCTCCCAGGGCTGAGCAGAGCAGGATCACTTTCCTTGGTCTGTTGGCAATGTTCTTCCTGATATAACCCAGGAAAATCAGGAGTGTTGTATATCTGCTGTGATGTGAACTGTCATTATGCATTTCTCAGAAATCCTTCTTAAAGAAACAAAGAAACAAACAAAAACCAAACAAAAAGGAAAAAACAACAAAAAGCCAAACCAGCAACAAAGCAAAACCAAAACAAAACAAAAAAGAAAAACTAAAAAAAAAAAAAAAACCAACCCAACTACAAAAAAAGGGCCATTTATGAGATGTCAGGGACCTAAAACTGATTCAAGGTTTAAAAAATAAATAAAATTACATTAGTTTTGGTTTGAACTGAATGAAAGCTACCCAGTTATAGGCAGTTGCACCCCGATGCTGTTGATGACTTCTTGAACTCTGGCATGAAATAAATCTATCAATAATATAAAAATCAATCAAATCTAAGTAACATTTATGATATTGGCAAAAGACACTGTCTTGACAGCAGGACCATTCCTCGACAAAGTTCAGAACCTTATAAATTACCGCAAAAAGTGTTCCTAATTTTTATAAGAGTACCAAACCAGATGCATTTTCCTAAATATTTTGCAGAGTCAACTTTAAATGTGGGAATGTTGCCCTTGTAATTGACAGAAATTATACTACAAAAGCTGAACATATGCACCAGATTTTTTAGTTTTCCTTTTTATTATTGTTTAGAGATCTAAGTATAAACTCTGATATTTCAGTAGTGTAAATTCTATGACTATAAAGAAATCTAGAAATCACAAGATCTAGGAATCTAGAAATCATAAGATTTCTGTAGGAAGAAAATTTGAAGATGAAAAGATTAAACTGAACACCAAATCTACTTTACAAAACTATTGAAAAGGGGAAATAAATGATTGGTCTCATAAACAGTGAATTTTGGATTAGTAGTTGATAAAAAAGAAATTGAGAAGGACCCACCACCACCAATAGGAAGTATTTACTGGAGTACAGTAAATAAGCATTAAGGTTAATTAAGCAAATCTACAGACCTGTAGAATAACCTATACTAAGAGTTTATACACCTCTGTTCTCATACAGACAATCTCCACATGATCCCAGACATGAGATTTGAAAAATTTGTATTTTCTAATTTTGTTGTCTCCTGATTCATCCCAAAAATCTTTTGTTGAAAAGCTTTTTCTTTTTAATTTATCATTGAAAATCAAAGTCATGCCATGAGCCAAAATCTTTGAATCCACCTTAAACTGTCAGTGAGGGAATGTGCTGCTCCAGCCCATCCCTTCATCCCTGAATTATGCAGCCTGAGTTGATTTACAAAGGTCTTTTGGTCACTGACAAGCGCTGGAGGCTCAGTTCAGGTGTCTCATGGATACACCAAGTGTAATTTGAGAAGCCAAAGGTATCCTGAACATCTGCAGGGGCCAGCTAGATCTAACTCGGCACTTCTGGGGGATGTTACCACTTCTGGATCCTTGCTTGAATCTCTGCATATCAAATGGCACTGTAATCTGAACCCAGTGCTTTGAGAGATTTACAGACAAATGCCTAACTCTCCTTGATAGTCAAAAAGGTATCATATCAGACTCCAGATGGCCTGATATTTATTTATTTATCTATTTATCTTTCCTTCTTTTGGTGGTTTTGATACATCCTCTGTGAATGTTTTCGCCACTTAAGTAAAACAGACTGGCCAGAGTTCAAGAACCATTTGGTCAATGCTCTCAGGTACACAGTGGGATTCTTGCTGTGCCCTGTGCAAGGTCAGGAGTTGGGCTCTGTGGTGCCTGTGGGTCCATTCCAGCTCAGAGTATTCCGTGATTCTATGTGAAATAAAGCTGCCTCAAGGTCTCTAGATGGATATCTTCAACGTTGTCTCCCCATCAAACTTCTACCTTCTCAAAATGGAAGGGCAGCATATTCCATCCCACTGGACAGATCTGTCCAGTTCATTTTATGGATGTCTTCATCTACTGCCCCCTGAAAGGAGGCTGGAACCCTGTGGGGCTCAATCTCTCAGGTAACAAGTGATGGGACAAGAGGAAAATGCCTCAAGTTGCACTGGAGAGATTTAGATGGGCTATTAAGCAAAATTTCTTCAGTGAAAGAGCAGTCAGGTTTTGGAAAAGGCTGTCCAGGAAAGTGATGGAGTCACCATCCCTGGAAGGATTCACAAGATGTGTGGATGTGGAACATCTTCATAGGTGGTAAATCACTTCTATGCAAATAACTAACTCATGAGTATCTTCATTCTCATGTTTTTAAGGACATCCAAGTAGTTGAATAGTATATTTAGCAGATCTCATAGAGTCCTGGAATTTCAGAATGGTTTGGGTTGGAAAAGACTTTGAAGATTCCAATCCACTGCCATGGGCAAGGACACCTTTCACTAGACCAGGTTCCTCTACTCCCCGTCCAGCCTGGCCTGTGTGGAACTCCACAAAGGATGAATTGCATTTAGAATCTGTGGGCTTGGTGGCTTACAGATCTGACAACAAAAAATTATTGGTTATTTCCTATTGTAAATAATGTGTGAATTTAGCTGCAGTGTGTGGAAAATTAATAACTTGCTCTACTTCATAGTACTTTGTGGGGAATGGGAAGATACACATGACTGTGATTCTCTTTCTTTCCTCCTCTTGCTGCTTTTCTTCTGGTAATATATTGAGAAAAAAAATGAAATGTTAAGCAGAAATATTCTAGAATGGCTTTCTGTTTCACCAGGGGATGACAGATGAAGTGGAGAAGATACCTGTTGGATTTATGGAGCCAATCCATCAGCCCCTGCTTGACCCAACACTGTCATCTCCCTAGCAATTAATATTTACCACTTGTAAATGCCTTTAGCCAGGGAGAGTGGAGAGGCAAGAGGAGGTAAGGCAGGGAAAAACCTAAAAGGGAGGTTTTTGTGAGGAATTGCAGGGAACACAGTACATCATGAGGTAATTACAGCTTGGCCTGTCCAAGTGTTACTCTGCAATGGTGAATTATAGGCGCTAGGCTGCAGCACTTCACTTTCTTACTTGTAACTAAATCAGAATCCTTTTAAGTTTTAATTAATCTGCTTAGCTTTAGTTGTGAGGGAACAGGGGAGTGGGGAAGGAAGGCAGATTAACCCTTCAGCTGACAAGGACTTTCACAGTGTCTCCTCTTGGGCTATTTTTCCCTTAAGCACCTGAGGGAGACAGCATTATCAGTCTGACGTGGGGGCCCATTAGGCTGTGATTTTTTAATTTTTTTTTTAATTTGCCAGTGTCTGGTTAGTTCTCTCTATTTCATTATCAAAAACCAATTAATTTTCCGTAAAAGCATCAAATTAATTACAAAATACTATGGAAATATAAAGAATGGAGGAATTTCCCTCTTCTCTCCTCCTACCCTTGCCTCATTATGGGAAATATGTTGGGCCCCTTGGCAGCAAAGCCCTATTAAAGAGCTACAGACTGTCTAGCTCCTCATTTAAAATTCTCTTGGCAGTGTCAGGAGGCCTGTGTGATGGGGGTAAGTCCATTTCCACCCACAGAGATCATTTTCCAATTCCCCAGCACAGAAAAATACAGCCATAGAATCATTAGAAGTGGGGCTGGAAGAGACCTCAGGAGGAAACCCAGTCCATGTCCTCTACCTGTTCACCAAAGCTTCCAGGCATGGACACACTGCAGCCTTTCTGTGTGCTCTGTTTTTGCAGTGATCCATTTCATTAGAGAGGTGTCCTCACTGAAGTTTTTGTTCAGAATTACTTCTCCCATACTCATTGAATATAATGAATACTTTTTCTTCTTTATCTCTAAGTGTTTGAATACTGTTAATATGCCTTCATTAGTCTTTACTTCAGACAATTTTTCCCCTCTTCTTTCTGCCTTTTCCTTGTAGGTAACGTTCACTGGGGCTCTTCTCTGAGTGGTTAAAGTCATAATGGGAGGAATGGAACTCATCTATAGCTTGACTGCCCCCAAACGTGACTCTGACTATGACTCAGATGCTTAATCAATGTTCAGTGCTACTGGGATATTCTTACCTGTGTTGCAGCTGCCAGGCCCTGGTTCATTGGCATTATCATCTAAAATGGCAGAAGATCCCAATGTTCAGACAAGGGCATTGAGACCCTCATAGGTGTCTATAAACTTGAACAATACTCAGTGGAAATCCCACCAGTGCAACATTTTGAGTCCAGAAGCAGAGATTGGGTTGTCCAAATTGAAGAGTTTGCTTAACAGTAAGCTGAACCACTTTCTGGTCATCTTTGGTTTAAATATCAATGAGATCTCTTGGCTTTAATGGAAGCTTATACAGCTGGTACTTATATAGAGAAGCACAGAGTTCCTTTTGTCTCTGTCTACGGCAGGGGTTGGAACCAGATAAACTCTAAGGTTCCTTCCATCCCAACCCATTCTATGATTTTATGATTGTGTGGATCAGTGTCTAGTTCTGACTGCTAACATAATTCAGGTAGTAGTACATATGTACATATGTAATACAAATGTAGTAAGGTCACAGACACTGAGATGTGAGTGAAAGAACACCAGGTTTCAGAGCTTTTCACAGAATGTAGGCTCCTGGGTCTGTAATTCTGAAAATTTCAGAACTTTGCGTTTTCAATTCTGCTTGGAGAAGATTGACATTTAATGTCTCTGAGCTCTTATTAAGGATCTTTACTAAGGATGAATGGATAGAATTGCCTTCACAGGAATTGCTAAATGTGAGTATAATCTCCCCATTATACCCTCTCAATGCTGTATCTGCAGCAGAGATGAATTTAAGTCATGCCAGACTAGATACAACTCTGTTTTCTGATATGGATCTACCTCACATAACATTGGTTGTGTGCTAGGGTAAAACAGACATCTGGATTTAGATACAGATGTGCTTTGCTGTATTTTATCCCTCCTGACAAGAACTATTCAAAGATGGTGCAATCCCTGTGCTTAGGTGGACAGTGGAACTGAGATATCTGGGAGGGGTGAAATATGTGTTTGCTCAAAAAAAAAAAGATTTTGATTATCCCTAAATGTTATAATCATGATCACCATAACTAGTAAAAAAGGTTCACTGTGTTCTGGTTAAGCTTGCATTTATATTGACCAAATTATGTTGACCTCATTCCTAAACTCCTTTGATTTTGTGTCTTTTATGTAACAAAGGTACAAAGTGCTGAATGAAGAATGCTCATTGCCAAAAAACCCCATTGCTCTGATCCCAGAACCCATTATCTCAAGGCAATCTCAACTTTCCAGTAATGTAGCAGCCCTATCTCATTTTATTTTTGCTCTGAATGCTCCTCATAAGCCACAATTTAAGCAACAGGAGTATGTGGAGCCCCAAAGCCCTACAGCAGAACCATCTCCATTTGGCAGCTGATACATTCCCCTTAAGGCTGTCAGAGCACACGTAGCTCAAACACTCAGAGGACTGCAGGAAAAACTGAATGTTGCCTCTGTAAGATTTGGGTGTTTTCTGGCAGCACAGGGAAGGTGAAGATTGAAAACCTCTGGAGATCTGAATTTCCTGATCCTGCTTCTACTCAAATGGTGGGGATTTACAAAAAGGTCACTCCTATGAGTGGCATTTATCCATTGTGTCTTTCCCCAGGATAGTAATAATAAAAACCAATCAAGACCTGAAGGAAAAGCAAAACAGGGTGTCCTGGCCATTTTCTGACCATTCCCAGACTGCTGTGATCCTGCCAATGAGGATAAAGTTATGGGATAATGGAATGATGCTGTCTTTGGTCCTAGAATGGTGCATAACCCACCCACTTGAGTACTTCCCCTACAGATACAGCAGAGCTAAGGAAATCCTCATTGGTATTCAAGATACCTGGTAAATGTGGAGAAACTATGTTAATTTTGGCAAAACACAGGAAAACATAACTCTGGAAGAAGACAAGCAAAGAGAAGAGGGTGGAAGTTGCAACATTCCTGTTGAGTAATCAAAGGAATTTACTGCCACAGAGAATAGTTTTGCATCTTTTGTGTCTGTTCTGGTGAACTGTGAAGTTTCCTTTAAGCTACACCATTTTGTGCAAAGGCCCTGTGTGAAGCCAAGTGCACTTTAGTGACAAGTTTGTTCAATGGCAAAAAAGTCATCTCTCCTTTATTAAGAGAAAATAAAATTGGCAATAATATGTAAATTAGCTATGTTCTCTAATTAATAGTCAGAAGGCAGGAACTGGTGCTTCTAGAGCTCCTATTGTCTGAGATATTTCAGATGTTTGCCAGGAGAAAGGTGAGCTAAATCTTTGGAACATCTTTTCAACACCACTGATCCTAAAAGGAACCCAAGGTGTGTAGGTCAGATCTGGATGTTGGTCTATCAGACAGACAAAGTTATATGAGAGCAATCCATGTCTAAAAATACAATTATGCTTATTCCAATGCTACTTGAATTTGCCTCTATATAGAAACTAAAGGATAATAATCTACATTTAATCCTATTTGAAAAATGCTTCAGAAATTATTATTCAATGAGAAATAAATAACTGGAAGTAGAAATACCAATAAAAACAAACTCTACTAGCTTATGACCTAGGGAAGTCTCTAAAATAAGACTCAATCTTCAGTTTCTGCAGCTCCACTCACTCCATTGAGATGGGCAGATTTATACTAGCTAAAGATTAGGATCAAAATATAAGCCTAACATCTTTAAATGCTTTAATTATTTATCCAAGGTTGTTTTGACTTGCCCTCTGAAGTTGGCTGTGAGTCAGAGGAAGCTCTAAGTAGTATATTAGCAATTATTAGCTAGCTTAAGCTTTCACTGCATATTAGGAATCAAATCAGACACTTTTATTCTTTTAATTATTATGTTTTAGAGAATGGAACAAAATTTCTAATTTAGCTGTGTAAAATAAAAGGCTAAAATAGTGCTTTGGGTAAAAATGTCCTATTTAAATGCCTGCCAGTATTTGGGGAGGGAAAAAAAAAGTAAAATAAAAAGCATGGAGAAGCATTTTCCAGCTTCAAAGAACTGCATAAACATTGGCTGATGGTTCCTTCATCATGTTTTGCTCATATTTGATGATGGAAAGTCATATTCTCGAGGGTACAGTGTCAAAAGCAGCTTCAAGACATCAACTGAACTTTTACCTTACATTTTCCTTGAATCACAGAATGGTTTGGGTTGGAAGGAACCTTAAAGATAATTTAGTTCCAACCCTTCTGCCATTGGGGGTCTTCTGAGAAAATTGCTGTAGTGAAACAATTTAGTTTATGGTCTGGAAACATGAATGAACTTCAGCAATGTCAAATATCGAAATATTCACCACTAACCCACATCCCCAAGTGCAACATCCTCATATCTTTTAAATTCCTAGGGGTTATTACTCCTCTACTTCCATGAGTACCCTGTGCCAGGGTTTGACAACCCTTTGAGTGAAGAAATTTTCCTTGATATCAAACCTAAACCTAAACCTGCCCTGGTGCAACTTGAGGCCATTTCTTGTTATCCTGTCATTTGTTACCTGGGAGAAATGCTACACATTTAGCCTGTCCACACTGGCTAAAGCAGTTTTTGGAACTTGTGTTCAGCTCTGAAATGCAATGGAAGAGGTCAGCATAGGTTCAGACATAAAAGGGACCTTAAGTGAACCTGTTCTCTGGGACGTTCTGCAGTGAGTTTAGGAACAGCTGGTTGTGGAGCTTAGAAAGAAAAACAAAGCTCTACCTCCACAGGCCTCTCTAAAGAGATTGGCTCATATCCCTGAGATTGGTTTCTTCAGGTACCTGTACACAGACAGGCAAGGTCATTGGCATCTTAGATCAGCTTCATCTGTACTTTCCATGGGCGTATTTTCAACACAAAATACATTTTCAAGACAAAATACAATAATTTATTGATGTACAGGCAAGAAAAGCACTATATTTGGTATTTTAGGAAACAAGATGTATAGATGTTTTGAGATTTACAAATAGCACTGACAAGATACCACAGGATGACTAGCAAGAGGAAGCTAAAAGTAGGAACACTTTAGTCTTGGTGTGACCTATCAGGGCATAATAATATTGCAGAAATAAATGTTGCTATCTTGATGTTTCCAAAAGCTAAATTCAAAATGAGACCAGAAAAGGCCAGGAAACAACACATAAATGGTTGACTAGATTGCCAATAGTCCAACTGCAGTATTCTATTCTATTCTATTCTATTCTATTCTATTCTATTCTATTCTATTCTATTCTATTCTATTCTATTCTATTCTATTCTATTCTATTCTATTCTATTCTATTCTATTCTATTCTATTCTATTCTATTCTATTCTATTCTATTCTATTCTATTCTGTTCTGTTCCGTTCCGTTCCGTTCCATTCCATTCCATTCTATCCATTCCATTCCATTCCATTCCATTCCATTCCATTCCATTCCTTTTTTATAATGACCTTTTAATGACTGGATATTTATTTTTGTATTTTGTGGCCTATAACACCAACTATTCCACAGTTTTTGTCTCCCATTTACTGCAATTTTTTTCAGGGGTGTTCTGGTATCCTTCTCTAGAAAATAGTTCATGGAATTCTTAAACTGAAATTAGTAGGACAATTCAATAAACACAAATGTCAAAAGATACATATTTCCTTGTGATTCATCTTTCATAAAGGATGAAATTAAGCTTGAACCAGGAAGAACAAAGAAGCAGTCTCTCTTGGTGCCATAATTATGATCTGAGATGGCCCCAAAAGTCCTTTCTTTGTTTTGAACCATTCTGACAAATGGTGCAAGCAATGGAACTGGAAAAGACAGAGCACTTGGCAAAAGGCTGTAAAATGGCAAAATCACTGAAAGTGTGTTATAAAGCATGCAAGAAGGAAATACTCCCCCAAGCAGGACATGTCAGCTGCATGGGCATGGCTGAGAAAAAGAGTTGCTTAAAGACTGTGACTTATGAACGTCTGTGATGGAAGCAGAAGAAGTGCCATAGGGGGGTAGAGCAGAAGAAAAATGGATTAAGCCTGAATGTGAAGGAAAAAACTGGAAAAGTCAGGCAAAGTTTCTGAGGTGGAAGACGACATGCCCTAGGAAGATGTAGAAAGTTGGGATGAAAAGAAATTCTGCCTACAGGCACAGACCTTGTCTATTACGTTCTACAGTATTCCAGGAATTAGGTTAGAGGGCAACGATTTTGTACTTTGCAAAAAAATGCCTTATTTTTCAATAAGAAAAGACTACACTTATACCCACATCTATATTTATACCTCCAGTTCCTGGCAAACTTATACCACTATATAGCTATACAGGTGTGCATATGGAAGTAAATTATTGCATTGTGCTTTTGTATTGTACTGTTAATTTTCTTCAAAGGGACTGAAATGTTCATGAAAGAAAGAGAAGCTTATTAGGACATGAAGAAGAGTCTGCTGCTGTTAGTTAAATTATGGTTTGGGACACAGTTATTATAGTCTTTGGCTTTCTTCTTAAGTCATTTTTTACTGCAGGTTGCAAATTGGTTATATATATACATTAAAAAGACAATTCCATTATCGTCAAAAATTAAGACATTTTTTCAAACTGTCAATTTCATTGATTTTTTTTCCCCTAATCTCAGAATAGAATATATCCATCCTCTTATTTGAGATTGCTTTCTAGAAAACAAGCAATGTTGTGGGGAAGGATATTAAGTTTAGGAAAGACAAAATAAAAGAATTTTTTCATGATAGCTTTTTTTTGATGTCCTCATAACATTATTTTTTACAGTTTCACTTAATAGAAAAACCATTTTGGAAGAACCAAAAAGAACTAACTGTGTAAAGCAAAATATCCAGTTCTTGCCCAGGGCTGCTTATGACGTCAATATCCTAATAAATCATGATAAAAACAATGTTTCATATTCATAGACTTGATATGGTCTGAATTTATGAAAATAAGTAAAATAGAAGGGTACAAATGATAGTTGTCATCAGTTTGCATATGTGGGTACCGAGGAGGAATATAATGACTCTGTCTGAGCACCCAGGGATCAGGGTTAGGAATTCACATGGAAGTTGATTCACTAAACACACGAAGGTCAACAGGAAAGGCTTCTGTGGGAAGGAAAACTGAAAAATGTGCATTTGGTGCTGAATGGGGCAGGGGATCTGGTGACAGATGACACAGAAAAAGCTGGGAAACAAATACCATATTTTCCTTGATTTTTCCTGGTAAGATTTGCCTTCATCAGTCTCAAAATACAAAGGGAAAATCTGGAGCAAGGAAGACTGACCATCAGTGGATGAGGACCAGCATAGGAAATTTGTATACAAGTGGATATATTCAAGCCCAGGAAGACCTGGCGAGATGTCCAAGGAGTATTGAGACAGATGGGTCGTCATTCTCATACCTTTAAAAGGCTGTGGCCATTGACTGATCCCTGAGGATGGGAAAAGAGCAAATCTCACTCTTATCTTCCAGAAAGGGCCTGAATAAGGATCCAGCAAAGTACAGATTGATCAGCCTGCAAGGGTGATGGAACAACTCACCCTGGAAACCTCTTGCAAACGTATGAAGGACAAGGAGGCAATAAGGGAACACAGACTTAGGAAGGGAAAAACATTCCTCCTCAGCTGGATAGCTGTCTGCACTGGAATTAACAGGACAAGGAGGGAGCAGTGGGTATTGCTCATTTTAAAAAGCTTTTCATGTTGTCTGACATAACCACCATAGGCAGATGAAGAATTAAACAGATAAGTGGACAGTGAGGAGGGTTGAAGGCGAGCTGGTCTCCCAGCCTCAAGGGAGGTTATGACTGGCAGCACAAAGTCCAGGAGGAGGCCTGTGACAGTACCCAGGGGTCACTGCTGGGCCAAAGCAGTAAATAATTTTTAGTGGCCAAGATGATGAATAGATGCAAGTCTTCAAATGGTACAAAATTGCAAGGTGTAGTTGATATGCAAAGTGGGCGTGCTGCCAATTCAGAGGGACTTCAAGAAGCTGAAGAAATGGGCCAATGGGGATTTCCTGGAATTCAGGAAAGGAAAATGCCAAATCCTTGGAACATAAAGGAATAACTCCATACACCAGTACAGATTGGGGAACGCTGGGAAAACAGCTTGGTGGGAAAAGACAGGGTGGTTCTGGTGATTCTACCAAAATTGTAACCAGTGATTCTTTAATTTCACATAGATCACTTTTTAACCAAAATCTAAACAGAAATTTGAATAGAAATTTGTAGTTATGCTATGTATTATGAGTCACAGAGAAACTGCTAAAATCATTTATAGGAACTTCCCACAATGGATAGGACAGATTATCCATCCACCCTCTAGGAACAAAATTAATCAAATGGGTATCATGAAGATGACTGAAAGGTGGCTGATGCTGCATGAGCTGATACTGCTTCTAACAGCAGTGGAGCTGTCACTTTCAACACACACTGCTCAATTCATTCCTACTGTCCTCCCAAAGCCATCTCAGTGCACTAAAATATTTTTAGAGCCTTCCATTTCCATTTCCCTGTCAGCTTCTCTCTTTGTATTCCATCATATTAGTTTGTGTCTATGTGTATGATGAGACAGCTCAGAATTTTTTTAGCCTGGCTTGGGCTGACCACAACACACATGTGCAAGGGATGCAAAGCTCCATCCTTTTTTATCCTCCTGCACGTTGTCAGGGATAATGCAAACTGGAATGGTCACAATGCATTTGCCCTGGGGAAGTAAACAGATAAAAGTAAGAAATACATATATGAAATACTTTGGGAAATTATTGGATATTACGTGTACCCTGACCAAATTCTATAACTTTTTTTTATATATATTGAATAAACTCTTACCTCCTCAGTAATCCCATGAAAGAGGCTTTCTGCAGAGTAGAAGTGTACTTGTCTGTGCATATTCACAGTCTACTTAGTCATAAAAATTAAATGTTCTTTTGTGGATGTACCTATGGGTTTCCACTTATAGGGAAAAAAGTCCAGACATGTAATCTGAACATAGGGAATAACACCTGCCTTAACCAATGGACATAGTGAACATTCCCTGAGCAAATTAAGCTGATAGGATCTGGGTCTAAAGTGTCATAGAAAGACATAAGGATTTTTTAATATGATTTTCCTCATAAGAGCAAGAACGTGGGAAAAAGGAAGAGGCGTGACTTGGGGAACATTACATCATCCCCTTTCACTGGCTGTAAGGACATGCAGGCCATAAACAAAGGAAATTGCTTTGGAAAGATTTGAGATGGAGATTGTCCTGGAACAGCTGGGGCTTTTGAAACTTGTTAGAATGTGCAAATAGATCCAGATGGGCTTTCAAAATATATTTCATAACTAAGGGTTATGGACCAAAGAATGTTTTTGATCCCTAATAATTAGAACTGGTAAAGTCTCATTAACTTAAGACCTTGATCACTAAACAAAGACAATGTTGGTTTCAGTAGATGAAAAATAATCTAGTAAAAAAAGCGAAATAAAAGAAGAAAGGAAGTGAATATATATTGTTTCCTTAAATAAAGATTGAAGATGTATGTAGAAGTTGCCTTGTGGATTCAGAAGGGAAGGATCTGCCTTTTACTTTGAAGAAATGGACTCCTGTCACATGGTGGGATTCTTGTAGTTTGCCTGTGCAGGGCCAAATGTTGAACTTGATGATTCTTGTTGGTTCCTTCCAGCTCAGGATCCTCCATGGTGCTGTGATTCTGCACAGACTGCCTCCAGAAAATAAATACAGTTATAGTACAGTCTGCTTGGTTACTCTTTGACAGTAAGAGCTGACCTTTAGTAGATTTTCAGTCATCATTAGAAGCAAGCACAGATTACACACTATAATTCAAGGAAGACCATGAGATCCAGTACGTATACCAGAACCCTAAATTTTCAGGAAGGACATGAAAAATAGTAGCAAGAATGTATTTTCCAAGAGCAAGCTATCATGAGGATTTTCCCCACAAAGAAATAAAAGTTAATCATTAGTTTAATGTCTCAGCTTTATTGGTGCAATCTGCAATAGCATGGGACATACAGACAGGAGAGTTCTGTCCTGATTCTTGGTTCCAAACAATTCATCTTGTGTTCTGGAATGCTGCTGCTAGTTCTGTTTTTTGGGGTAGTGGCATTGTCATCTAATTCCTTTATAAAGCCCCAAGAGATCATTGGGTGAAAACCATCCTAAACATATTAAACACTTTTCTTCTTTTGTTATTATTGTACCAATAATCTTTGCTGCCGTTTGTATTAAATTTTCTACTCATACCACCTGCAGTACTAAGATTACAAGGAATTTTATTGCAATAATACATAATTTTTTCATACCAGTGCTTTGACACCATTCCCACAGGGGGAACTTTTTGACATCACCAGGGCCAGCAGGACACTTGCTGTAAAAAGAAATAAATCACTCCCTATGATACCTAGGTAAATATTTAAAACCTGAAATTTATTACATATTCTTGAAAATCTCAGTTGAAACTTTTGCAAAAAACCCTGCAACATTTTTCTTATTTATGGATCATTGATTTACTGAAAACTCATAGTGGGTCATTTTTTATAGAGTATTGAGAAACAAGGTGCTGCTCACTAGAACTGGTAAATATTACAAAGTATCTGTGAACATGCATTTTGAATACAAATCAGAAAATTTCCATTACACATGCAATCTCCCTTTTTCATTTCCCATTATATACTCAGCAATATTACTGAAGAAACAGAGTTTTATAAAAGCTCATACAAATGCTCATTTCCTCAGTCTACGATCCGACACAAGGAAATACTGATAAGGTTATCTGCTTCTTTTATTGGACTTATTAATTTTGCTGAATATATTCCAAGACATGATGTATCCTTCAGAGCAGTCAATGCAGAACTCAACATTAGTGGAGGAAGGAAAACATGCTTATTGTGCAGTGCTGGATAGGTCAGCTTTTGAACTTCAGAACTGCTGCTGTACACAATTTCTGAGTGGCAATTATTCAGTATCTCAAAAAAGTAGTTTAATGTACACTGAGACAGCTCAAGTGTCATAGTTTCCTGCCTATGTCCTATAAAGCATTTCTACTCAATAAAGGAAAAATAAATTTCTTAGCATAAGGTCACTAGGACAATAAAAACTAACCTGTATCATTTTACTGCCAGAGAAGCTGGGACCTGAATTCACATTGTTTTATTCCTAATTGTTCAAAATGTCAATAGAAGACTTTGTTCTTTAATGATGTATGCTGCCTTATCCTATAAAGTTATAAACATATAAAATGTTTCAAATATATTTGTCATTTATATATAGGATTAAATCTATGTAGAATTAATTATAAAAATTATATACATAAATAAAATTATGTGAAACTGTTTTTCTACAAAAAAAAAAAAAAGGTTGCAGAGATTTCAAGAAGAAACAGATCCTCTCCAGAACTCTCTGTGCAGAAATAAATGCATACAAGCAATCTATGGGTCAAAAGCTTTTAGGGCATGACAGGCTGAATGAGCAGGAGCAGCTGAAAAGTTCAGCACATGCTGTTGTCCCATCGTGCATGGCCATGTCCAAGACATCTGCCCAAGACCTGAAAACGTCATTTGCATCAAAAGTTTCTGTTGAAAGAAGCTTAAATTTATGCTCAATAAAGCTTAAATAAAGTTAAATGAAAAAAACAGGAATTTCCTCACTTGTATGCCAGAACACTGATCAATTCTTTTTCTATGAAAACTTCTCATAGCCAAACATTTCCATCTTGGGCATAATGCTCAGTCACAGGGAATTCCCTCTGCTACTTCTGCAGAAACAAAGTGAATTGGGAAGAGTGAGGCATAAAGCATTTATATTCCTATGAAATGCCTTAACATCTCTTGTTTTGTTTTGTTCTACCTATAAATATATATATTCATTTGCACCTAATTACTATGTATAAATAAAAATTAGTTATCAGGTTCTTTATACATATAAATCTCTGGAGCATACCCATGTTGGATGTCCCAGACCAGATCTTTGTAGATAGGCATAAGTGTAGATTGGTCTCATTGGAAATACCAATGGCCAAAAGGGCTTCAGATTTAAATAATTCTCTTGCCCTGCCAGGGGGTTCATCACTCCAGGTCAAGTTCAAGATGTATTGATTAAGTAGCTTAAGGGAAGGTCACAGATCTCCAGCCTACCTTCCCTGGGGTTTCCAGGAAAGAAGGATATTTTGTGGCCAGTTGGAATCTCAGGCCGGTTTTCAGACAAGAATAAGACCACCGAACAAAGCAAACCTCATTTAAAATCAAAATTATCTTTCCAGTGGCCAGAGATAAATGTTTTCCAATTGTGCAAAGTGTTTTAAAATAACAATTTGGACTTCTGATATTTGTAGTATTTTTTGGTAGGTGTCATAACTTTTTCTGATGTGGTCTTCATACGCCAAGTTGGATCTCTTTGTTTAAACAAATAACTTTGGTTACCTGTGCTCCCACTGAATGCTCCCCTTCAAAAGAGCTTTTCTCTTTTCCTCCCTGCTCAGCACTTAGATTGTCTTAGCCAAAATATTTTTAAATGCTCTGTTTTTGTGTTTTGCTTCTGTGATGGGGATCATCCAGTGTAACTGAGACTTCTGTGGAGCAGTGGGGATTTTTTTGAAACTAGAGGCTGGAAAAATGTTAAAAAAGGACCTGCAGGATGCCTCTCCCTATGAACCCATGAGGAGACAGAGCTAGAAATGATCATCTATTTTTAAAAAAGCTACAATGTTCTTTCTCATGCAAATTACCAGAGATCCAACTCACATAGTTCATATCCCAATAGGAGGAAATACAGCAGAGCTGACAGATGTCATCAGTTGACTTAAATGACTGCATAAAAATTCACAACGTAAGTCTTTTATCTACAAACCCCGCATGTTTAAGAAAAAAAACTGTGCCAGTGGTTATAGGCTACTACTTTGACTGCTAAGCCTTTGTCACCTACAATTCCATGGGTAAACAGTTCTAAATTATGGGACTTATTCAACAATATCAATAATTTTAATAGAAAATGGTAAAGACATAGATTTTTAAAACAAAACCAGAGAACAACCAAAAATTACTCTTGTGCATGAATGTTTGTTTATGATCCAACTTGCAGCATTTTTATAGGCTGTATGTCTGGAAGAACATACATATAATGACGTTTAAAGTGTAGTTGAGAGCAAAATTATTGCAGTTTTATATATATAGTGAAGCCATATAACAAAAGAGCAGTAGCTAGTGTTTGCCCTTATATGAGATGCAGTCATATAATAGAGAGCCTTAAAGCTAGGGTTTACTGTACTTTGGGAATTAATCACATAAACTATAAATTGGGTTCAACAGGCTGGCTGGGTAAATAGGCGCAGCTAATGAGGACACTATGAGATCTTATAAGAGCGCTGACTGCCCCAGGACAAAAGTGCCGAGCTGCACCTGATGGAAAACTAGAAGACATCAAAGCATAAAGGATTAGTGCTCTCACAGTGTTGAGAAATGGCCAGGGGGAGATTCACCAACTTATTACCCACATCCAAGCTAATCCTGTTATCTGCAAAATATGACTGTGTTCAGGAACTGCCACCACCTAAACTTGCAGGAGACTAATTCTGTGTTTACATGGACAAAAGTGCGGGGAATTTTCATCTGGGCAAAGGATATGAGAGAAGAGAATTTTTAAGGGTTTCCTTTTGTATTGAATGCTTGAAGAGGGGAAAATATAAAATTAGTTCTTTAATGGCTATTCCATATCCTATATAGATATCTTATAGGATAGAATCCAGGGCAGAAGTCACAGAAAATATGTTCTCTCTTGTTTAGTTGCACTTTCCTAAAAGAAAATCAAAATGCATTGGAAGTACCTTTGAAGATGAGAGGAATTAATAGCCCCCCAATATCCCTGCCCAGGAAATCTTTTGTGCAGCAAATGTCTGCCTGATGTTTTTTTCAGTGCAATAAAAGAAGGTGAAAAATATCCCAAGGTCCTTGCCAGCACACCACAAAATATAATTCATTATACAGCCTAAGGTATGTGAGTTGGCTCAAAAATTTTTTGGAAAAGGTTTATAATTACCAACGCTAGAAATCTAATTTTTTTTTTTTATACCAAAGGTCCATTTGATATAACAGCACCTATGGTGGATAAAAGATCTTATTTTTCAATTTGAATAAAACAGAAACAGACCCAAACAGTACCTCTTAGAGCAGATAATTCCAGGGAAAAGGTCTGCAAGAGGTATTTAATCTAAACATGCAATATGTTCCTTCCAGTGGCTCATCAGTGCCAGGGATGGTTGCCTCCAGGGCAGAGTTTAGGCGTGATTACCCAGGCAAGCCCATGGCTAAGCATTTATATGGCATTAAGGAACACCCCCAGCACACAGATCTTACAGGCAAGGATTTATCTAGCTATCTAAGGGAAATGATTAATTTTGTAGGTTTTAATTTTTAGGGATGTAAGAATGCCAGAGTGGCTGGTGATGGGAGAGACTCATTGTGAGGATGGCGTTGCCTGCAGGCTCCCCTTGGCTTTCTCACTGGTGTTGTTTGACAGCACCACACTGAAGTTGTGAGAATACTGCAATTAGTGGCCCCCATTAGCAATGGAAAATAAGCACTCTGATGAGAAGGAGGTGGTGATTACCTGATGTGAGTGAGTCAAAGTACCAGGGGAAGATCGGTGTAGTGACCCCAGGGTACCTGTGGAAACAAATTTATACCCTTGACTTGCACATTAGCCCCTTCTCACTTGTCTGTTTTCTATCCCTGGACACATCTGGATTTCTTCTTTTCCTTTTCCCTTAGCATCACCCAGTCTAGTAACCAGAATGTGTCCCACAACAAAATTTGTGATAATTTACTATTTTTGAACCCAGGCTGCAATGGATCCTCCTCTGTCGGTATACATGGATCTCCTGATGTCCTTTTCAAAGGTTGGATTTGATGACCACAGAGGTCTTGTCCAACCTTAATGATTCTGTGATTCTGTGAAATTGCCAGGAAACAGATCAAGGAATGTTCATTGGTTAATTCTGCAGTGTCTTAGTTCAGGGCAAATTAGGGAGGAAATTCATTCATTTGGTAAGGTGAGGTTCTTTTGCTCATAAAATTGATATAAACTGAAAAATCAGATACTGAGATCTCTCAAAGTCCTCTTGATTTTACTGAGTTTTTCGTTTGGAGAATGAAAAATATTTAGCCATCTTTTTAAAGATACATGAAAGCTCCCCTTGTACATGTCAGAGGAAATTCTTCCTTGTGAGGGTGTTGAGATCCTGGCACAGGGTGCCCAGAGAAGCTGTGGCTGCCCCTGGATCCCTGGAAATGTTCAAGACCAGTTTGGACAGGGTTTGGAGCAACCTGGGATGGTGGAAGTTGTCCCTGCCCATGGCAGTAGACCTGGAACGGGATGGACTTTAAGATCCTTCCAACCCCCAACCATTCTGTGATTCTATAATTCTGCAATTTTATTTTTCCCTAAGAGAGGCCTCTCTTCCTTGATTTTTACTGAGATAGCTTTTTAAATTTTATTTTATTCCTCTTGAAAATGTGTGTCATTTGTTGAAAACATGTCAATTGTTGTGTTTGAAGCCAAATAATTTAATTCTGTCAGAATAAAATGCCTTTGAATTCAATTCAAAATAGATCCATGTGACTTTTTAATTTATTAAATTATGTTTTGCACTTTTTTAAACTTTCTAGGAAATTTGAAGATCCATTACAGCCACAGACAATAGAGAGCTTTCAGTGCAGTGAATAACAGCTTCAGCTAAGACACAACTTGTTAGAAAAAGAAAACAAAAAAGGACAGAAAACACCAATTAAAAAATGAAGTTGTTCTATGTAGCCTTGATACTTACATAAATTTCTACATGTTTATCTGACTGTGGACTGAAAAATGTTTCTTATTTCTACATCTTATTTAAACCAAAACAAATGGAGCAAGACTAAACACAGTGGATTCAAAATAAGAAGGAAAAGAAAATCTGATTCCTGCCCAGAACCTGTAGGGACTGACATGATAGTCTTAAAATCTGCTGATCAAATGGGAAGCAAGAATGAAAAGTAATAATATCCATTAATAATTTTGTTTTTCTTATTGATTTCACATATTTGAGCACAGTTTTGGATGTCAGAATAAAAGCCTCAGAATAGACATTAACAGCTGAAGAAAAACACTAATTTTGAAGCTATGATTTATATAAATATTATATAGACCCCTAAATTGGGGGTGTTCATGAAAGAGAAAGGTCTTATAAAAATTTCCTGATTTCCAGGCTCATTATGCTTGGTTTAAATTGTGCCCACTATTATTTTCTGACCTCCTCCCTGATGTTTTTTTCTTCTTATCCTGTCTCTTTTCCTCAGGAAATTCATGGACAATAACCCTGATGTGATTTGCTATTTAATTTTTCAGATGTATAGATCACCTCTTGGCAAATAAAACCCTCGAAAGAATTCAAAAATTAGCATTCTGAAATTTATGTTGGACAACAAACACATGGATCCCAAAATTGACCAATATTCAAAATGTGTAAACATAGAATCAGAAAATACCCTGAACTGGAAGGAACCCACCTGGATCATTGACTCTAGGGATCAAATGCAACAAGGCAACAAGTCCCTGATGATTCCAGAATGAATCCATATAATTTTCCTTGGCCCTTGGCAGAAATCAGTTCTATTTGGTAGTCTTTATCTTATTCACATACACTTACAAATATGTGTAAACTTTTTTCACAGCTGAAGAAAAGGAAAAACGCTGTAGATCAATAACTCCTCCCCTTTCACCTCCTCCCTTCTCCCCACCACAAATCATAAAACACTGAAAACAATTAGTTTATATTTCTTAGATAGAAAAGGTTTTTTTTTTCTCTGTAGTCCAATCTGGATCACAAAAAGTGACAATAGTGGAGGCCTTCTCTTGCCCCTAAGTCCTTTTGTAAGTAAATCTACAAAGTATTTTGTTTCTCTTAACTAAATATTTTGCTTTTATTTCCCAAAGCTATGGAAAAAGTCAATATAACAAATTTCAAACTACCAAAGAATGTTTTTCTTTGTAGTTGCAGAACTATGATGCCTTTACTTTTTCTGTATTGATGTTTTATGTTTCTGAGAAGTTCAGAGAAGGAAAAAAAACCTGTTTTTTTTCAGTGAGTTCTGAACTCCCAAGTACAAGAGAGGTGTGGAGCTCCTGGAATGGGTCCAGTGCCCAGTGACAAAGATGATGGAGGGACTGGAGCATCTCCCTGCCCAGGAAAGGCTGAGGGGACTGGGGCTGTTCAGCCTCGAGGGGAGCCCCAGCTGAGAGGGAACCTCATCCCTGGCTGTCCCTGTGAGCAGGGAGGGCTCAGAGCAGGGCCCAGGCTCTGCTCCAGAGGGATCCAGCAATGGCACCAGAGGAACGGGCAGGGATTGATCCCAGCAAGTTCCACCTGAACAGGAGGAAGAACTTCCCAGTGCAGTGACCGAGCCCTGAGCAGATTGTCCAGAGAGGGAGTGGAGTCTCCTCACTGGGGATATTCCAGAACTGCCTGGGCACAATCCCTGTGCTCTGGGATGGCCCTGCTGGAGCAGGGAGGTTGGACCAGATGAGCCACTGTGGTCCCTTCCACTCCTTTTGTGATTCTGTGACTCTGTGTGCGTTTAAGGGACACCTGACCACTCATTTACTTCACCTCACCTTTTAGAACCAACTAAAAGTTAGTTCTCAGCAGTACATTCTGTGGGTAAAGAGTGGACCTACCCCAAAGATCTGAATTTGTTTGCAGCACAGATAATGATCTATGGGCAGGTCAACCTGTGTAGTCTTTGGGAACTCTTGGTGTGCTACCCACCATCATAAATTGATATCTGGAAGGGACAATTACTTACTTATATTAGGTGAATTCCACCTTTTCCAACAATTTCTTAATTTTCTTTTCCAAATCATGAATATCTGCATTTCACTTATTTTTTTTTCTACTGAATAATAATCTTTTCACAGAAATGTTTTCAAGGACTGGCTGGTGTGCACCTTTGAGTTTTTCACAGAATCACAGAATATTTTGGCTTGGAAGGGACCTCAAAAGGTATCTGGTTCCAAGCCCCTGCTAGGGCAGCAACACCTTCCACTAAACCAGTGCACAAATGGCACCAAATATTTTGGATTGCTCTCATGACAGGATACCTGATGTTCCCTTTACTCACCTTAGTACAGGACATTTCACACACGAGAGAAGAGATTAAGTCTTTGAGTTCACTTGTAGCTATACAGAATTAAACAGTGACAAACTCACAAAACTAAGTTGTATTTTGCAAGGTACATTCAAAATTTTTGGATAGACTGAGGAGCAGGAAAGGCCTGAGGTGAGCAGTGTCTTTTGGAGTTGTCAAAGTACTCTGGGCCTGCTTTTGGCCATGTTTGGCTGGAAAGCACTAATTAGATTAGATATACTTGGCTAGAAGGCAGAAAGCTTAAAACATTAACTTTTTAAACATGTGCATACATTTGGACTATAACATATTCTGCTTTTTGGAGGTATGCTCTGAGTAAATATCTTACCAGCATGGTGTTATCCCTTAATTTCCTAAATAGAAATATGCTGTTTCAGAATGCACACACACAATTATTTTATGGTGTTGGGAGAAGAGCATGGATCCAAAAATGGTACTAATATCTTTTTTTAATTAGGAAACACTTAGAAATGCTACACATTTGCTGGCATTATGAATTTTGATTTTTCTTTTTATATTTTTTAGTACATTTTTTTGTTTATGATTATTGAGGAAAGGTTTATATAAGCAGTTTTCTCTTCAATAGAGATTACTCAAAGCTTCCAAACAGTGTGAAAAACCTTGAATTTCATTGTCTTAGCACAAGCTAAAGGACAGATACATCATCCCATGGCAATCTACCTTCCATGGTTTCCCCTCTCTCTACTTCCCTCTTTGCTGGGGCATACAAGACCCCTGCCTAAACATGCAGGGTTACAAAAAACAGCACAGCCAAAATATCTTCACTTTGGGAATTGCATAATGTTGGAAAACTGCTATGCTCACCAAAAAGTCCCACTGGGCAGAACTGAGAGCAATATTGGGTCAAGCAAGAGTGTGAAATGATAATTTGTTCCCTGGGGAGTTAAAATAGATGATTACTTGTGCGATAATTTTTTTGTACATGCACAAGGTGATCAGGAAGAACTTTTTTGTTTACCTTTCCTTTTGAAGCTATTTAATAAATAGAGTCAGGAAGAAAAGTCTTGTCCAGCAGGTTTTGTTCATCTTTATGTTCTATGTCCATCCAAAGCAATTCCTGGGTTGGTTTTTATTGTGTTTGTTTGTTTGTTAGTTTTTCTGGTTTTTAAGGCAGGGTCTTACAAACACATGGGAACATGTGTGATTTTTTAATTGAGGAATATGGTCCATAAATACTTACTCTGGGATTTAAGAAGCGTTAGAAATTCCTTTTCTGGGACTTCAATTCAAGGCTTTAATCTTCTGAACACTTATAATGGTACCTTGGGAGATCTGCATTTCAGATTCAGCATTGCATTCTACATATTTTGCATCCAAAATTTGCAATTACATCATTGGACTTATGTTCAAAACATCCCTGAAAATACAATTCACAAATAAACTCAGATTTTTCTACAGTCACTGGTGATTTGTGATCTTGAGCTTCAATCTTCCTAAGAGGTGTCTGTCTAAATCTCATCTACAGACTGACTTTTCTTTTGGGGATTTTCTATTTGATGCAATTAACACCTCTTAAATTATCTCCTAACTGAAAAATTCAGAACATTTATTTTTTTTTACCTGTTCCACTTCACAGATATTGGGTGTGATCCTTTTGTGCTCTTTCAGGAATTTTCTGTAGTATGAAATGAGGAAGGTATAGAAGGAAATTTTTCCATTGTCTGTGAGGAGAAAGTAGGATGTGTGGTTAATTTTAAGTCAGGTGACTCCTACCCCCACTAATTAGTACAAGCAGTTAAACTGATAGAATTGACTGTTCTGTAAATCTTAATTTGGTTTACATGTGCACCTAGGCTCATCCCATCTAACTGAACTGTCTCAGACTGGGATGAAATTTTCCTAGGGTCCCTCTGTGTTCAGTGGAGACTGATCTACACATGAGTATCATGTTTGGAACTTAGGTGAGACTCCTTGCACTCTGGGGAACTCATTTCTCTGCATGTTGAACAGAAGGCACTGACAAGACTTGGCAAAGAGAGATTTGGTGGGGGACTTGTTCACCCTCAATTTTTTCTAAATTAGGTTGCTGGCCAAAAGGCTTTAATCCCTTGGTAATAATGAAGTTTGCTTATTTTTTAGGACTGCCTAATCCTAAACATACTGAAATCTCAGTTCTGTTGAAACTTCAAATGTTGCTTTCACTATATTCAGTTAAGGGAAGCATGAAGTAGTCCAGGGTCTTGTCCCAGAACTGTGATGGTTTCCTGATCCCTGAAGGCCTAATGTAACAAACTCATGTATCTGGAGGACTTTTTTTTCAGAACTGTGACCCCTTCTCAGCTGAACACCCTTCCTACCAGCCTGAGTTAGCCTTCCTCTAGTCTTTTTCCTATATGCTCAGTGAATTTTGTGTTCCCTCCTCCCCAAGTACCCAGGAGAAGCTATTGAATAGTCCAGCAACCAAAATACTCAGAGGCTGAAAGAGATGAGCTTAACCCACATCAAGTTGCTTAACACCTTGAATTTTGCTCTCACACTTCATGCTTACAGAAACAGGAAGTAATAATATTTGCATCCCTGTCGTTCCGATTGGGAACGGCTAGAAAGAACGACACTGGACTCTCAAGGGAGTCACAACACGAGAATTCCTTAGTTTATTGCTTCAGCCCTGTCTTATAGACAGATACGTGGAAAAGTACAGAAAAGAAACTCCTATTGGTTAACAAAGTGCTACATCACCATCACTGGCCAGTGGCACACAACCCCTCTGACTCCCTCCTGCAAGGAGAAACAAGAGGCTGCAAAACACCACCTGCAAGGCTGTTTAGTGTCCCTGAGAATTGTTTTAATTCCTTCTCATATTTTTCCCAGGATACTTTCTCAGGCAGCCTGAGGAGCCATGCGGCCTGCAATTTGTACAGGCACTGTGGTTCAGATTTAGCATCCATACATCCCTTCAGGTGGATGAATTGCATCCCAAAACATCTGATGTTCCATACTGGGACCTTGTACTCTTGGCAGAAGAAAGCCAGGTTAGACTGCCCTGCAAATGTGCCTAGTTAATAAGAACAGGAAAGCATCACCATTAAGCAGAAAAAAATTTTTAGAAGTAGTGCAGAGAATTTAAGAGGTTACTTAAAACATGCTGAACCATCAACTGTCCAAGTGCTGAAAATATCAGCACCCAAGTTTGGACCTTAACCTGGTGACAGGATTTCATCTTTTGATGTCTAAGTGCTTAAATTTCAGCAAAGTCTTATTCAGAAGAGTTGTAGTGAAGTCTAATCCAGCCCTTGGTTAATCTATTTCCCAGTTCCCATTTTTAAAATGTGAGTATTGATGCAGGGGCTGTGAGATTGCATCTGTTGAGGATAATGATGTGTCCATATGCTGTGGTGATGGTTATCATCGAAAGACTCTGGAGAGGAGTGGCCTCAGTATATTGCTGAACAAACTTACTCCTGACAGGGTTGTGAGATCAAGCCCTTAAGCCAAGATATCACAGGAGTCTTGGCAAACAAATCAGATATGTTGTGTCTCAGAAATGATGCTGTTCTGAAATGGATAGGGATTCCCCTCTTTGCAGCACTGAAAATCTTCTGTGATTGGAATAGGGACATCTCGGGGTTCCCTAAATCCTTTCCTCAACAGATACAACCTCACAGCCTCTGCTTCAACACTCACATTTTTAAAATGGGAACCTGGGGGAGTAGATTAGCTAAGGGCTGGAGCAGACTTCACCATAACTCCTCTGGTGGTTTCTTTGCTGAAATTTAAGCCTTTAAATGTTAAAAACTACAATCCTGTCACCTGGTTTAGGTTCAAACTTCAATACTGAAGTTCCCAGCACTTGGACTATGATGGTTCAGCATGCCTTAAATAGCCACCTAAATCATACCAGAGACATCAGGGTAGAAAGAAGTGTTTTTTTATCTGTACCAGGTCTGGGCTGTATT
Organism: Cyanistes caeruleus; assembly: GCF_971803275.1. Lineage (NCBI taxonomy): Eukaryota > Metazoa > Chordata > Aves > Passeriformes > Paridae > Cyanistes > Cyanistes caeruleus. Next base: position 4,466,718 of record NC_141702.1, read on the forward strand.
TTCTTTACTGTCCCTTATATATTAAGTTTGCAAAAGCAATATCCATCAAGCTGAGTGTGTCTAGGGACAAAGAGACTATTCTGGCTCACCAAGGCATTTACACATGGAAAAAAAAAAAAAAATAAAAAAATAAAAAAGAATATAAGCTCAGGAATGTTCCTGAGGAAAAGTTGCTCCCTTACTCTTTAAAGGATACATAACCCTGAACTGCCACAGTTTGCATAGTGCTGTGTACAGGCTTTTAATGAGTGCTGAAGCCAGAAGGCTTTCCTATTATATTTGCCTAGTTGGCATTACCTTTCCATGGTTCCAGGTGAAGTGGTGGTACAAAACCCACAATTCCTTCAGCTCCCCAACCCACTGCAGCTCCAGCTATAGTAGCTGACAATGTAATATTCATTCAGCAGCTGATTATAATTAAAAATATCAGAATAATTAAAGTCCTCAGCTTGACAAGCAGAGCCATAACTTTGCCTTCAGACATTCCTCTCTAATTAGTTAATTAATCCTAATGCAAATTATAAGCAATAATTAGTCAGCCAAGCTTGACATAAAAGTCTGCTGACTTACAGCTAAAAGGCTTTTCTGGTTGTTGGTTTGTAGCTTCTTAAGGTGCCTTTTGTCCACTCATAGTTTCTGTGGCTCAGGTCCTGATAAGTTGCTGCTGATGTATGGATATGAAATTAGTTTGCAGAGTGAGAAAACACAGCTATAAAAATTTGCACTACCATAGGCACTATTTTATTTGCTTAATAAACTGGATAGTCAAAATGTGTATAGAATATAAATAAAACATCACATATGCATCCTAATGTAATATAAGCATGTTTTTATACAATTGCATACATTTAAGGACTTTCAGGTTCCCAGATTTAGCAGAATATATCTGCCTGCAGATGGTCTGAGATGTTCTGGTCATTGACATAATGTAAACTTCAATATGATTCTAAGACTAAGCAAGATTCTGATCTCCCATATGATAGATGAAATCAAATTCTTTTGTACCAGCATAACTGGTATTTGATTCATAGTTTTTCATAGGTTTTTAACAGATCAGGACCCTGTTATACTAAGATCATTTGAATTATCATCAGGTAAATCAGAAGTGTGAATATTGCTTTTTCACATGGCAATGTAGCTGATATCAATAGCCTGCATTCCACAAAGCCCCAGTGCTGTCATATCTCTGAAATACTCATGATTGATTTGGAACACTCATAGATGTTTACGTATTTATTCTTCTAAAGAATTTTTCTGAAAGTGTTCCTATTCACATTAAAAAAAAAAAAAGTTACAGTACTTAAAAAAAGTGAAAGGCAAAAATAGAAAAAAATATTCAGAATGCAAAAATACTTTGTAATGAGAACACTTTTTCTAACACAGACATAATTAGAACATATTTTTATGCTATACTAACTTGCTTTCTGTTTAATTTCTCGTGTTGTTTAAGGTAAGTGGGATCACAGGACCATAAGACATCTGCCTACATTTATTGTACTCCTCTGAGCAACCTGGTTCAGGAGAAAGGGTCCCTGACCATGGCAGGAGGTTGGAACAAGGTGGCTTTTGATGCATCTTCCAATCCAAACCACTCTATGATTCTGTGTTTCTCCTCACATGACTTTTTGGTGATGGTTTAATCATGTTAGATATTATGTCTATGAAGAATGAAACCCTGCAGCCTGTGTTTAACCTGCACTTTTCTTAGCCAATGCAGTTAGATCTTGTGCTAAAAATAGAGCATCGAGAAGAGGAATTAAATAAACAAAACTAGTGTCAGGATAAAAGCAGGTTCATTTATCTGAATTCCCTTGAATTTGTAACATTTTGACTCATAAACTCTTAAGTGTCTTAATGTGACTTAAACTATAGTCAAGACCCATTTATATTTGTTAATCCTCTCACTATTCATCTCACCTGACCTTAACTATCTGAGCTCTGGAGAATAAGACCCAAATAGACATTTTCTAGAGGTAGGGAAGCAAAGAGATTCATTCTGTAACCTGGCCAGAATTACCCCTGGGAACATCGATTTTTTTTCATGTCTACAGAGGAAAGATAAGGTGATGATAACCCTGAATGAAACCTCTCAGTAAAATGCCTAAATTTGGGTGAGAAAATTAAAAATGTGGGATGACATCTATTTGTAGTGGTGCCCTACTGTCTCTCTGTTCACTTGATGGGAGGAATAAAATAGAACCACGGCTGTTATTCAGGAAACCACAGAATGGATTTCAAAAACGCTCTTTCAGGCATTTTTCATCTTTGAACTGGCAGGCTGCACAGGGAAACACAAATCATTCAGTAATGAGCAGATATGTTGTCATGGACTTCTTGAGCATTTCTTGAGGCCATCAAGGAATGTAGATTGACGTGTCCAATACACAGATGAGAACTTTTTTCTAGCTTTCCGTTGGCAGAATGAGGATAATGGAGTGTTGAATTTTGAACAATAGAATCACACAATTAATTGGGTTGAAGGGACCTTCCAGATCACCTGGTTTCAATCCCCTGCCATGGGCAGGGGAATCTTCCACTATCCCAGATTGCTCTGAGCCTAATCCAACCTGGCTTTGAGCACATCCAGGGATGAGACATCCACAGCTTCTCTGGGAACCCTGTTCCAGAGCCTCACCCCCTTCTGAGTGAGGTACAGAGTAATCCCAATTAGTCAAGTGCCTAGAAGAAGATGAGATGGATCATCAACTGGCAATTATTACTCCAGACCCTTCCCTGCACTTCTTTCACTCCTTTCAGCAGGTGTCAGAAACTTTCAGGAATTAATGCTGGGAGTTTCTGACCCTCAAAGGGGTCTGAAGTGTAACCATATGCATTTAACTATTGCATGTGTTCTGGATCTTAGCAAGGTTTCTTTCTCCACCACGACCCCTGAACTTGGATTTCATTATGCAGCATTTTATACCTGTGAATTATTTTTCCACTAATGAGAAGTGCAGGGATTTGGGGTGCTAATGGAAAGTAGTAGGAAATTAATGAGAGATGGGAAGCAGGTTAGATGATTTTTTTTTCCCAGTATGTTTGTGTATGAATGGGAGTTATTCTGTTGTATCAAGGGGAGAATAGATTAAGCATTTTGGAATGCACAACCCAAGAGGGATAGTTAATCCTGTTTTTGACAATCGCAAATGTAATATGTACAAATGAGGGGAAGCATTATGCATGATTTTCCTCATTTTACATACAGCACAATACATTATTTTCCACCTCTTAATTCATGTCTTCATTAAGTAAAGCTGCTCTAAGTCTAACTGGAGCATAGTGTAGTTTGGCAAAGAATTATGATCTCAGCAATGATACATTAAGTTTTCTTTTATTTTTGAAATGTTTTAGGGTATGATCTTTTCATTTGCAGATTAAAATATCTGATAAAGAAGTGTGTTAATCAGACTTAGTTTGCTTGGCTACTGTTGACTGTCCAGGCCACCAGCTGCAGCTGTTGATGCCATGCCCAGACAGTGTAGGCATCTGTTCTTTTCCAGGAAATGGGGGACTGAAGAAGACATTTATGCTTCTAACACATATATCAGGGCTGAAATCCTAGTGCTGCATAGTTTATCTCACTCATCTGCCAATCCCTCATGCCTCTGCGGGCATCCCACATAACCCAGATTTCTTTCCTAAGAAGATTGGACTCTACCCATGGCTGTGGCCAGCAACTCTCTCGTATGATATCCCTCAGGAGCAGCTCCAGCACTTCTTGGAGCCTTTGATTTGCGGAGAGTCAAATGAAACACCTCCATGTGATTTATGATTGTTGCTACTTCAGAGCTGCTCTAAATCTTTGTGGGAGATCAGTTTGTGTCCCAGCCAAACCCAGCGTGTTGTAACCTCATCCGCTAGGGCTGACTCCACACCAGGGAAGATGCCCTTAGGCTCCAAAGAAAGGGGGAAAAAAAATAGAGTTTCTTCATTTTTTCGCTTAAGAGTATCACAGTTTTAACTCTTTAGCCTTTATTTGGCAAATTCAAATTGTCAAAGAAAACATGTTTCTATATTAAAAAACGGCAGTTGTTTTGGGTTAATTATTGTCAAGGCTGGTACAAAATAAAGCAAGGTAGTTATTAAACATTAGCTGGAGAGATGTTTAACAGTGGGGTTCTCCAATAAAAAAAAAGAAAGAAATACTGCTTTATTTTTAAAAATTACTAAATACAAAATGCATCCTTATGAGCCACTGGCTAAACAGTCACACCATTGTGTTATTGTTTCTGAACACTGGAATACAATGAAGAGCAAATTGTATTTCTTCTCAGGAGTAAACACAGGACAAATTTTTTCTATATGTAGTTGTAAAAACCAGTAAAATTTGACCTGATTTGAATTAGATATTACTATTGGGATTCATTATGCTTATTTTTAGTTTTCTGTTAATTAACATCTGGTCTAAGTCAGTTCTCAAAATCTCCTCTACAGCGAGTTTTGGGGATGAGCCACTCTTTAAAGACGCCAGTCTTACACTGTTAAGGAACATGGAAGCTGAATTCCATACTGATTTCCCATATTCCTGTAGTCACTGTCTTACACCAGGCCAGAGACCAGCTGAAATCGAGGAACTGCTTTCAAAGGCTGCAGCAAAGCAACATAAGAATATGTGGTCTAGATAAAACAGCTTAAGAGTGAATAGAAAACTGCTTTTCCAAAGGTTGGAATCAATGGGCTGCCCTTGTGGTAAGTGAATTATAAAGCCTTTGAGCTGAGAAATTCCTGTTTCCCTTCACTTAGAGATCCCTTACTTGTCACCAAGGTATAGAACTGCAGAGCAAAGCTGATAATTCTAGTAAGAATTGGAAAAGATTTCTGGATGTTGTTGGGGAGGTAGCAATGTAAGTGAATTATTTTATGTTCAGTATTTACATTAAAATCACAGTCAGCTGTGACTTATGTGACAGTTGTCTTCAAGACATGAGATTTTTACTTGTGAAGAATGAGTTAAACCAAAAACCAACTTTGAAATGTTTGACATTCTCATGCAGCAGTTCCAGTGAGAGATGAGATTAATGGTTCAGACTTGCATTAATGTTCTAACTACTCCATATGTTTTATTGAAACAACATTCCACTCCCAAATAAACATGCACTGCTAAAATCAAGTGTCGATTTAGATTGGACATAAGATAGACCCTTTTTTTTTTTTTTACACTAAGTTTGATGAGGCACTGGCACAATTTGCCCAGAGAAGCTGTGGATGATTCACCCCTGAAGTGTTCCAAGGCAGGTCAGATGAAGAGGACCCCTATGCAATTGCAGATGTCCCTGTTTATTGCACTGGGCTTGGACTTTAGGATGACCTTTAAGGTCCCTTCCAACCCAAACCATTCTGTGATTCAAAGTGAGAAATTTCAAGTTTTTACAAAGTGAGCTCAAGTTTTCTTAAATTATTATCATAACATTGGAAAGTCTTTAAAGATTACAGTTTCTACAAGTTTGATAGACTTTCAAGATTCCATACTGTTCCATGGAAGTCTCTGAATTCTGACAAATGAAAAAGCTGGTACATCACTCTGATCTCAGCTCATGTCATCAACTCTTTGAGGGAAGCAGTCAGATTTCTGTTTGGTAAATTGCCTTTCTACCAAGAAGAAAAAAAAGAAGAGACAAAGAGTGTTTGAATGAATGAAAAATTCCTGATAGAGTGAAGTTCCTGACTGTGCAGTATCTGCCTAAGAACATTTGGGGCCTTTTAGTAGAAATTCACCTTTCTGGAATGTACATCAGGCCAAGCTTTCACCCTTCTTGCTGAAGAAAGTGGTTGTGCACTGGTTCAGTATTGGACTAAGTAGCTGTTGCAAGACCTAGCCTGGAGATCTGCATTCCTCCCAGAGCAAATCTGAAAGTATTGCAAAAGAGCAGTTTCATAACCCCAGTGACAGCTGGGGTAATGGGGAGATATTACATCTCTTCATTATTTCTTTTCCTGTGAAGTACAGAAGCTTAAGGTCCAAATACCTTCACCATGTGATCATCAGAGCCCACCTTTAGTGAAAAAAACCCTACTACTTCTTGAGATTGCATAATCAGGTATAAAACACTGCTAGCTGATATTGGAAATGGCTTTCCGAGCTTTCTTCATGATGAATAAGGGAAAATGGAAATATTTAGAAAAAAATTCATATCAGTCCAATGAATGCTGCTTCAGAATGCCCACTCATCCATTTCAACAAGCTTTTCCTCCCTGCCTACCATAAAAGAAACTGATGTCACTGGCTCAGATTGGAACATTTGTGCTGACAGCCTGCAGCATCTGAAATTAAGTGATATTAAACCCCCCTGGAGACGCTACTGGGACCAACTTTACCCTAATTTATTTCACTGTTATGGCTGAAACTTTGTTGTTCACCAGGTGTCCAACAAGGTGTTCTAGCACTCTCCCTCCTCAGCAGAACAGAGAGAATATGAAATGGAAAATCTCATGGGTTAAGTAAAGGGCAGCCACAGTTGATGTGTAAACTAAACTCATCCTGGGGTAAATTAATTTAAATTTTTGCCAATTAACAACAGGGTAGGATAGTGAGAAGTAAGAGCAAAAACTGAAAAACATAATTTGCTCACTTTCCCACATATTCCTGGGCTCTTCACTCCTGAGTTTCTGCCTTCTCTCCCCTGAGCAGCCCAGAGGGGATGGGGAATGGGGATTGGGGTCAGGTCATAACACCCATGCCTCTGCCTTGCCCTCCCTCTCAGGCTGTTCCTGAGTCTGGTGTCAGGTCTCTTCCAAGGGATGCAGCCTTTCCCAAACTTCTCCAATATATACTCTTCCCAAAATCAGCAGGTTTTCAGGAATTACTCCAGTGTGGGTCCTTTTCCGTGCGATTCAGCCCTTCAGGATCAGACAGGGTTCGGGATCAGACCATTCCTGCTTGGTTCCCCCACAGCTCCTGACAGAAAACCTGCTCCTGCATGGATTCCTCTCCATGGACTGCAGCTTCCCACAGTCTGTGTGGTTTATCTCCCTCATCTTCCTATCCTTTATGCCTGCTGTGACTTGGGGTTTTTTGCTGACATCATATTGGCACAGTGCTAGTCAGCTTACCCCAAAAAGGAACAGTTATCAACCAGTTTTGAGAATATTATTACTTTTTGTTGGAGGAACCAAGGCAATAAGTTCTGTGCAATGACCAAGATTTTCATAACTGTGTACAGGACCTTGAAACCAACCCAGTTTCAGTATCTGCATTCTCTGTGTGACTCTGAAGAAAAGAGTTTCTATTTTTAAACTGAAATTGGAACCTTTAAGTAGCCAGGTTCCTATACTGCATTAATATACTTAGTCAGATGATCTTGGTTCTCCTACTAGAAAACTTGCATCCATTCAGACTTAGGAAGAAAATAGATTTTAAATTATCTTTGAATGTGATTTAAAAAAAAAAATTAAAGGGAACAATTTTTATGACAGGAAAATGTACTCATATGGAGAAAAATGACTTTTTGGTTACCCTGAACAGCTGCAGTTAAACTTAGAACAAACTTCTATTTAACTCCAGTTTTTAAAAATAGAAAATCTGAGTCTCTCAAAAAAACTTGAAATGGAGTATTTTGAGTTTACCAGGACGTTCCATTCTTTATTTGTATGTTTTGGGTAGGCGAGAATGAATTGAAATCAGAATATTTCCGCTACACATTCTATGCTCAATTGCTCAGCATTTTCATTTGGAAAAAAAATATTTGCACTGGAAATTTTCCATGCAGCTTTCCTTTGATTTGTCCAAGCTGATTCTCTCATTCCTTAGGCTTCTGGACAGAAATTCTCAGCGTGGTGTCATGATCCAAACTGCTCATGAACCGCCCTCCAATTCCAAACTGTGTAATTTCAGAGAATTTCCTGATCTAGCACTAAACCTGTGCTGGTGTGGCGTGTGCCTGTGGCTTTTATTTCAATGAGTTTGCTTGCTCCCACTAATCTGGAAAAGCCCTGGAGCAGTCTGGGAAGCTGCAAGCCTTGCAGTGTACCTGCTTCCCCATCCCTGCCCACTGCCGTAAGTGCACAGGTGGGAGCAGTAGTCTAAGGAGTGTTGTATGCCATGGGATCCCTGACGTGCTGGAACTAAACACCTGTGTTGTTAAATAACTCTTTGCCAAGCCACTGTGAAAATCTGTGGGGTGCTCAACAGTCCTGAACATTTTCCATCTCTCACTTGGGCAGGCGGTCTAAGATTTGAACTTTGCTGTCCAAATAACATCATGGGCAGAGATGTGATGTCAAGACCTCTTTTGGTTTTGTTGCTGATGTTATTTTTAATGTTCTGTGGTAATCCAGAATTTCCATGCTTTACAGAACAGAAATATTTATATTCTGTGTATTTACAGTTATAAGTACAGTTGGCAAAATGTTGCAGATGATTACTTGGCTTAGCAGTCTAGAACAGTTATATTCCACAAAATAAGTTGATGTTAACAGAGGGAAATTACTTAAATGCATCTGTGGGGGGAAAAAGAGGCTAATCATAGATTTTCTTGTAGTCTTAAACTCGAGAGTATTTTTGTAAACATGGAGTTCCTCAAGACCTCATAACTCTCTACTGGCAACAAAGACTGTGTCTATAGCCACAAATAAATCAAAGCCAGAGCCTTTTTTCAACCATCCCCAGTTATCCAGAATATGAAATAATTCACAGGCTTCCTGCATGGTTTTGGTTTGCACTGGCTAACATTCTCCTGGAGTTTGCCTGGGCATGGTCCAGGGGTTTTGCACATGCTCCAGACTGCTCCGAGAAGGAAGTTTGGGCACTGTCTGGAGGGAAAGAGAAGTTAGACAAGTGTCTGTAAGTCAGGCTCCTTACCTGCAGGTTGAGACTGACCTCTAACTGATACATGACTTGTTTTATTTAAATACAGAATCACAGAACCACAGAATCATCAAGGCTGGAAGAGAACTTCAAGATACAAATGTTAACCCACCACCTCCTAAACCTCATCACCAAGTGCCTCATCCAGATGCCTCTTAAACGCATTCCAGAGCTGGTGACTCCATCACCTCCCTGGGCAACATATCCCAATGCTCCAAAGCCTAACCAGACATTTCAGTTTCAGTTAAAAATTTATTTCTAATATCTAATCTGAATTCCCTCATTTCTCATTTCCTCTTTTCTGCTTGAGAGATGGCAGAGGAGACTGAGCTCCACCTCTCTACAACCTCCTTTCAGGTAGTTCTAGAGAGCAGTGAGGCCCACCCACCCAAGAATCCTCCAGAAAATCATATTCACAAACTCAAAAGTTCAAAACCAAACCTCTTGTTAAAGTTGGGCTAATGGGCTTGGACCAGACTCCTGCTGAGATGTTCCTCAGACAACACAATGATCCTGAACTGATTTATGAAGGTTTAAAGCAGAAAAAGTTCAAAGACAGGTCAACCTCTTCCTTCTTACAGTCATAAGGACCATAACAAAGGACAAAATAGCTGATAATTTCAATATCACCAACTCTTAAAATTCATTCAGCTATGCCCACACTGAGCCAAGCATTCTGTGTTTAAAGAAATCACCATCCATGTTTTGTTTCATCCTAAATGTTTGCTCCATTCTTTTCTAAAAAAGATCAACCCAAGGAAATTTTTGTTTGAAAGCAGTGTGGATTCAAAGTGTATGTGAGGTATCTTATTAGCTCTGAGTTTATTCTCAATTCACTCACAGGAAATATCCATTTTCCTGAAGAAGCAGCAGTTGTCATATTTCGCTGCTGTAGTGTGTGTAATATCAATCTCATGTTTATTTATGCATGTAAAGATTTTATTATTTACATTTAAATATTTATAACATTTCTGCATAAGCAGCCAAAAAAGTTCATCTCTGCCCTTTAGGAACTAAGCAATTTCATTTTACTAGGTAGACTTTTTTTCTATATAAATAATTGACACATTGATTTCTCCCTCTGTCTTGATGCTATTTATATTATTTCTTAAATGCAAGAGGGTTATAGAACTAACAGACTGACTGGTCTGTTTTTATTGCCTATCAAATCCAAACAGACTAATATATCACATGAAGGATCTGGAATAGGGAGTGGTGATAAAACACTAAAAAATAGGAATGAATTCATTAGAATTCAGATATGGAAGCCTATGCTAATTACATTGCTACATTGAAAAAGTGTTTGTTTCTTCCTGGAAATAACTTTATGCAAATTTTTTTTTCCCTGAGATTAGCAGTACTGTCTGGCTGCATAGCAATAGATACAATTGTGGTCTTTCTTTCTAGTACAGTCTTAATATGGTTTTTGTAAAAAAACAGGATATTTTAACAGGATTCAGTTAAACCATGATGGTCATATGGGAGCCTGTATTCAGAACAGGTTTTCACTGTCCAGTGGACTGGTTGCATCTCCTTCTGAGGGTGAGAGGAGCATCTTGTTCATTCTCCCTGTCCTCCTTCACTACCTGCTCTGGACAAGTTAAAACTGGCTTTAAAACTTTGTCTCTATGATTTCTGCTGAAGGAAACCTCTCTCACTGCTGTCATAACAATGAGAGAAAAAAAATCAATACCCAGAGAGATTTTGAAAAATAGGAGGTAAAAGTAGATGCACTATTTGTGGAAAAATAATAGAGCAGGTAAAAATTCCTCCCTCATTTAATACTATCTCAACACAATGGTGCAATAATCAATGGAGTTCAATTTTTATTTTTATTTTTTTTTAATTTCATTTAAGTCAGTGAAATCCCAGTCAAGGAGAAAATAAATTAATTTTCAAGAGTTCAATTCTTCCACCAAACAGAGCCGAATAAATGGAATTATAGGTATGTCAGGCATTTTCACCAGTTGTATCATTGTGCAAGGCTGTGGTCAAAGACACAGAGAGAAAAAATCTCATCTCCATCCATTGTGTTTAAAACCCAAGCAGTCAATGAAGTGGAAAAAAACACCAGGAAAACCAAGTGACTTATCCAAGGTGTCAGGTAAATTGGAAATCCAAGTATAATGTCCAGGCTCTGTGCTCTAAATCAATTAGCTATTCTAAAATACATTCTGTTTCACAAAAGGAAAACACAGTCATCGTTAAATCATTGTTCATGGTTTGTCTTCCTTTGGCTTCTCTTTATACTTTTACCTATTGTGTATTTTTCCCACGTGGAAGCAAAATGAGAAATTGTTCTTGCTTCTGAGCAGTCCTTAAAATCACACCCAGTTCACAACAAAATTTGCTACAGAAATTTCCTTTACTGGTGTTCAGGAACCAGAGCCTGGGCATAAATTTCCACTGTTTCTCTTGGATCTAGTAAAACAATCTCATACTATTTCAGTTTGCTATTTTAATTTTTAGGGTTTCACTCTGTTTCTTTTTCAGATTCAGAGATGAATGTTCTTTCATTGTTTAATTACAACAGCCCAAGTTTACATGAAATGTAGAAATCTGCTCCAATGTGAGTGTCACCATCTTTGTAACCTGCTCAAACAACCGAAGGAAGAGAGCAAGAAAGGGTAAAAGAAAAGTCATAGCTAATAATTAAACTGTACCTCACAAAGAAACCTATTGAAACACCTTCATTGAGGTTGAAAGTCAGGCATGAAAACTAGATAATTTCTACCAAAATGTTTTCATTGCTTTTTTTTTCTAGATCCTGACTCAGAAAAAGACATAGTTTTCAAATTTATGACTTTAATTTCAAAATTCAGAGTCAACTCCATCCATTATAATTGGGATTTATCTTATGCACTTTAAGCAAAGTTAGACACCTTCATGTAGAGTAGTCAGATCAGGCTTCTTTTACACACAGGGGAGAGCAAGAGGTGTTTGGAGAGAGCTGTTCATCTCCTTCTGGGCTCTAAAAGTTAGGAAAAGAGTCTGATTTGGTAGGCATGTATTTTTTTGCATCAGCTATTAAAGGAAGTTTCTGAACCACTCAGTTCTGGAGGTAGAGCCACAGGTGAGATAAATCTTGTTTTCTGTGACTTGCCTGTATTACAAGAATTGCACAAAAAGAGGGGATGGTTTCTCCTGAATGTGGAGAAACCGTATTTTTACAGATCATCCAGGTTTTCCTATTTCTGGGTTTCAGAGCAGAAAGTTTATAAGGCTTCTGATATTGCATTTTCAGGCTGTTTCTTTTAATTTTGATTGTAGTATAAGATTCCAATACATAAACTAACTAGACCATAAACGACTATGAAAATCTCTGGAAGTTCTAGATGTATGGCTATACCTAGAGAAGCTGTGGCTGCCCCATTCCTGGAAGTGTTTGGATGGCCTTGGAGCAAGCTGGTCTGGTGGAAGTTGTTCCTGTCTGTGCCAAGGGATTGGAACAAGATGATCTTTAAGGTCTTTTCCAAGCAAAAACATTCTGTGATTCTGATTGCCAGCGTCATCACAAGATCTCTCCCCTGTAGAATAAATTTTGTCTAGAAAAAATACATCTTTTGGCGGAGGGTGAGGGATTGCATTGATTCAAACTGTCAGCATCAAAAAATAGTACAAACAGGGAAGGTTTGGAAATACCAAGGACAGATTATTTCAGGAATTTAAGTAGTTTAAGCCCATTGAAAAAACTTAAGTGCTTTCTATAAAAACAAATTATTCTGTAGATCATAGAATCTCAGAACCATTGAGGTTGGAAAAGACGTCCAAGACCATTGAGTCCAGGCATTCCTGTGACTGATGTCAACATCCAAAATGTTTCAAAAACAAATTATTCTGTAGATCATAGAATCTTAGAACCATTGAGGTTGGAAAAGACCTCCAAGACCATTGAGTCCAGACATTCCTGCGACTGATGTCAACATCCAAAATGCTGGTAGCCCCAAGGAAATGTCCTCACTAAGTTGGTTCACTTGCAAGGACTGAGAGGTTGATGTTGTGAGTGGCTTGCATGAAAACTGTCACTAGGACCTGCACATAAAGAGAAAAATCCTTTGTAAATTAAGAAATAGCTTGGTTTCTTTTTAATCTTTTTTATCTCTTACTCCTGCTCTGCTGCTGCTTTTGGTCTATATAATCAGCTAATGAGATTTCCACTTCTTCAGGCAATGAGGCAAGTTGTGCTCGAAGAAAAGTTTGCCTGGATTCATTGCAATGCATTCATATACTATTAAAAAATATTTTACCGAGCAGCACATTTAAACAAATATTAAATTCACACAATTGTTAATCGGTGTGCCATCTGGAAACATTTGAAAGTTTAGACTCTTAATTGCCTGAATCTCATAAATGTTCAAAATTGTTGCATACTACAGGCTATATTGCATTTAGGACTTTTTTTACTGTATAAATACATGTAATTAAAACGTGAGATAGGGACACTTTCCAGCAGCTGTTGTGAGAGCTGTAACCATCTTCCCTATTAATCTTCAGGGATTTGAAATATGTGTTGCTGAGCACCAGGGTCAATGACATGCCGCTACATTTGAATCCCACCATTTGACAAAGCATTGCATTCTGTTTCTAAATTCTTTCATGAGACTGACAGCTACATCCATTTCTTCCCCAGGCCACTCTTTAAATTCCTTTGTACTTGTAGAAGCAAGTTTGCTGGCTCAAGAATTTTGTCTCAACTCTGCCTCTAAGACTTGTCAATGGCAAAGTAGGACAAGAAATTCTAATTTATGTTTCAAAGGCACCTATGGTAGTAAGAGAAGCTATTTTTATTTACAATTTTTTTCCTCAAAAGTGTCAAATCAAAGACTCTATAATTACTGTATATTTTCAGGAGATGTCATCTTGTATTGACTTCAGGGGGCAAGTGGTGGATAGGGTTAACCCAAGAAAAGTCAGTGAAATGCACAAAGGATTTCTGTTCATGGCAAATGTGGCTTGGAAAATTAACTACCTCAGTAAGAAATCAGAAATTTTTGGGCTATCAGCTGCTCTCCTCCAAGATTTTCAATCACAGAGGGAGGAGATACTGCAGAGGCAGGGCAACTTCTTCTTGTCCAAAGGTCAGTGGACGAGTTTCTCTTGTCCTATGCCCTGAATTTGACCAAGTCAGTGAAAAGGAATTCAGTGATGAATCTACTGATTTTCAGCAGTCAGTTCAACAGTCTGAATGAGCTTTAGCAACATTGCTCTCTTGCTTTCTCATTAAATTCTCCTAGTGGGTTTTTTTTCCCTGTATTTACTTTTTCTCCACCACAAATCACAAATCACAGATTTTCTTTTGGCTTTCTTTATCCCTATCAGTTCTCAAGTTATGGCCATCCATTACTGACACCTTTTACAGCCAACAGCTGGCAACATATGTGGTACAGACACCTTTCTCTTGTTTCCCAATACTAAAGCATAATATATAAAAATAGGGGTTTTTTTCTGACATAATTTACAGATATTAAATAACTGTGATTGCTACCCTAGGGAAGATATGTATTTAGGAAGAAAAAGAAGTGCCTCATGATGGTCTTTGTTGGTGCATTTGGAAGGGATCTCTGATGTGTTCCTGTGCAGGGCCAGGAGCTGTGCTCCATGATCCTTATGGATATTCTATGGATATTCTCTGGCTGTAACTCAGGATATTCTATGATTCTGAGCTGGCTGATGGGAAGGATTCCCTCCCCAAACATCAAGTCGTAAATTTTGGTGTGCAGAGTTGCCAGAGGATACAAGAAATAATGATTGGATTTCCTTACTCTTAATCCCATTTCTAGGAGGATCTCCATCAGAGGAAAGGAGAAACAGTTTTGGACACAAGAAACCCTGCTTGCTGGGGAGATACATGATTAGCAAAACATTGCTATGATATGAGAAAGGTATAATTTGCCCTCTTCCTTTCAGATAAAAATTAGTATGAAATTAAATAATTATTCCTTTTCTTTCCTTTTTTTGTTTTTCTTCCCCACCACCCCCACCCCCCCCCCCCCGAGTTTGTATCCCTGGTACAAGAAATAAACTCTAAACTGGACCAACTAGGATTTCATTTCCAAAATGAAATTCCTATCATTTTTCAGTGGTAGACTCCTGTGGGACCAGACACCTCCAGGAAAAAGCCTTTTGTCCAATGAGCACATGGAGAACAGAGTCACACGGGGCAGTGGTGGACTTGCCAAATCAACTGTTTGTCCTTCCCTTTCATCCTGACAACTCTGATAAGGCAACTCCTCTTAATCTTTTCTGCCCTCCTGCAGGTGTGAGGGATGGAGCAATGACCTCTGTTTCAAGAAAAGAGAAAGCAAATGCTGCTTTTTTCAGATTATGCTCCCACAGTAACACTGTAAACTGAGAGCTTCAGCATTTCTTCCTTATTATCACAATCTTCTTATTTTTTTTTTTCCTTGAGCTTATCTGCTCTTGAAGGAACATGTATTTTCTTGAGGAGAGAGAATTTTAGGCACAGAAGGGCACCTGTAGCAGTTTTTACATAGACATTATTGGAAACATGCAGAAGAGGGAAAACTAGAGCTTTAAATCTGTATTTTTGTAACACAGCTGACGGAGCATAATGCAAGTAGGGCTTCCATACCTTTGGGTTATGAAATGAGAGACACAAGGCCTAAGTTATTAGTGTTAAAGAAAAAGAAAAGTGCAGGTTTAGCAGAAATGAAAAATTCCTACCAATTGACTCATGCAGTCTTTCTATGAGTACAAAACGAGATCCACAAATACAAGATAAAGAAGCAGATAATTTTAAATAGATAGTGGGGGGAACTGTTTTTTAGACACAGTTATATCACAGTTATAACTGTGTAGAGCACTGGCTTTCAGAATTCCCAGATTTCTATTTCAAGGCATCAGCCTAAGATTTGATTTCTTTGTACTTAATATCAAGTACCTGGTTTTGTCCTTTCTTTTCTGAATTTGGAAAGATTCCCATGTTCCGAATTCAAGGTCTCACCTATAGTCCAATGTAATTTCTTTCTGCAGCTCCAGCATTTGAAAGAAAGGGTGATTTCATCTCTCTTATCTTGGGTTGGAGAGAAAAAATATTTCTTTTTACCAATCTCTACTTCTGCTTTCCTATGTGACTGGGCAAATCATTCCACCTTTTTTTAAATTTTTTTTTCAGTATTCAATATCTCTTTCAATCTTGCCATTCTAATATAAGAGTATTAATTTCTTTGGTCCATTTCAAGTCTTATCACTTCAGTCCTTTTACTTGCCTGTAAGACAAATTAAGACAAATAATTATACTAAAATCAAAGAATCATACAATATCCTGAGATTAAAGGGGCCCACTAGAAAACCCAACTCGTGTTCTGACAAAGGAAGACCTAGAAAAATCAATAGGGCACAAGAAAAATGCCTCAAAAACTGCAACAGAATCAGGTATTTTTAATCAGTGGGAAAAGTGAAGCCAGTCTAGAAATGGGTTTGTGTGTTCAACTGGTTCTTCTCGTATCCAAGAAGGTGCAAGCTCCTATTCAGACTTGTGAATGGTTGTAAAATTTAGAGATTCTCTTTATTCCAATGATTATTTGGTATCAATGATTCAGATCGCATCAATGATTCAGATTACTCTCCAGACAGGTCACGCAATTTTACAAAACTCCAGGTCTGTAACATCCTTGCAATCTGTACCCCATCTGTCAAATTTTGGCTGAAATTGGCTGACAGATGTTTTGCAATGCTGCTGCTTCTCTCCAGTTCCACCACATTCCTGCCCCAACATACCTTTGACACACACTATGATATGCAGAAAAGATAGCAAAGTGAGGCTGTTAAGTTCTTCTTCATGCCTATAATAAATCCAGATCAACATCTAGAGCAAGCTGGTCCAGTGGAAGGTGTCCCTGCCCAAGGCAGTGCGGTTGGGAGATGATCCTTAAAGTCCCAAACCATGCTGTGATTCTGGGATTGTCTGATTGGCCAAGCTTGATGTGATTGATTGTGCTGATATTCACTATTTATCATCTTGTTTCTTACTGCTTCTCTTAGCTTTTTTTTTTTTTTTAAATAAAATAAACATTGACTACCAACCCACTTCCCCTAAAACTTTCTCACACACAACCCACAGAATTTCTGGATTAAAGGAATGTAAGAACAAGTTAAATCTTTCTTCTTTAACTATCAGGCTGAAGAAAGGGTTAAGGATATTTTCTGCACCTGGAATTTTTTTCAACAGTAGCAGAGATGAGCAGTCAGACAGAAGCCTTTGATCTTTCCATGCTGTGTCACAGCTTGTGCACAAAGGTATTTCACGTGTGGTTTGGGAGCATTTGCCATCGGACTGGGAGAGATGGGGAGTGCCATGATAAAGAGCACTAAGGAAAGACACGTTCTGAGGCCATGTTTCCTCACACAAAGCTGTCAATATCCCTCTTCCTTCTAAAACACCATCACAGCTGGATGGTGACACAGCTGGAGGCAATCCCTGAAAAGTCTATCTTGCAAGGTCTTCCCTGCCTCAAGTGTAGATGGACAGAGAGGTGGAATTACAGTTCACAGTGTCATCAAGACCATCCCCTGTAGATCTGAATCTCATTCCTTTTTACAGGAATACAGGCACAGATTTTTCCTATATGACCTAAAGTGCCTGGCTAGTGTAGAACTGTTACCCAGCAGGGGAAGAAAGAGAGAGGCATCTCAGCCTACCTAACATCCATGAATACATTTATCCCTTTCTTTGTGTTGACTCCAGAAGCAGTCCCTGTTGCCACAGAGATCTTGAACGGGCTCTTCAAGGTAAGTGAGATGAATACAGATCTGTAAACTCAAACCATGGTGGGAAAACCACCAGCTCAATAACACCTTGCAAAGGAAGGTGTCACTTCAGAGCTCACCTAGCTAAATCTAAATGTCTCCTGATTTCAGTACGCTTTCCATAAAATTATATGATCTTCTGGAATCGTACTTTCAGGGTATTTGTTTGCACATGAATGTAAAGCAGATTATCTGGTTTTCTTTTATGATAGGAATGAAGTATAAATAATGGTTGTTGGACAGAGTTTATTAAGATACATTTTATATAAGACCTATTTTTGCTACATATGGTGAGAGACCACATGATCACAAAGTTTCTCTTCATGGTGTTTTACAGACTGTATTACACAAACCAGGAGAGGCAAACCCATGATAAAACAAGAAATTACAGTGGAAATAAAATTCAATATTTTGTCTCCTCCACCATTTTATCTGTAGGAGTGGAATCATTGGGAAGTTAAGCTGAACAAGGCTGCATGAAATCCTCTACTGTACTCCTTAATAGGAGACCAAGATGCAAGATTAGCTATAGCCAAACCCTTTTGAAAGCTACTTATCTAATTAATCTGCATTCAAAAACACCACCAGTTTGGAATCCACCAGTGATGGATATTCCACCTATTCTCCTAGTTCTCAGAAAATGTAACCCAGTACTTCACTTCCTATCACATTCCTTCTAGATGTTAGAAATATGCCACTTGAATATTTAAGGAAAAGTAAACTAAGAAATAGAAAACCACAAGTTAATCAGGATTAATTTTTGTGAGGCATTTCCTCCAATGTCCTTGCACTGGAAATGCATGGCATGACTGCCTTTATACACTGGGTGGAGAGGACAGAAGAAGAAAAACTGGGCCAAGGACAGCTTTTTGCAACATAAAAATAGCCCAACTTTTAAATTTAATAGACTGGATTCTTCATAGATTAGAAAGAAGTGCAAAGGATCTCTGGGAAAAAAAAAAAAAAACCAACCCTGTGACCCTCCCCTTTCTTGCCCTGCAGGGCTGACGGATAATTGATTGTAAAGATTTTGGCATGTTTAGGACTGTTTCAGGACTCAATTTTGCTTTCCAAGGGCTTGCACAGAGGAGGAAATCCACATACAAAAGGGAGAAGAGATTTTTTATATGGGTAGATTATTTTTTAATAAGTAATAAATAATAAGAAGTAGTACAGGTATTTGGAGACCCGGAATAAATTCATGAAGGCAGAGCAAAGGAAAGCTTTATAGGGCTGGGTAGAAAGAAGTGGTGAGAGGTACAGGAATGGTGATAACAACTTTTTATTTATACATTCTTACTGCCCATATTTATACCCATAAGTAGATGTGAACTGACATAGAATTGTGTAGACTCATTGGAAATGAAGGGTGGGCACAGATATCAGCATATGTGTAGTTTATATCAATAGAATATTAATAGAATATTAATATAATCAGCATGTGAGTTTATATTAATATATATATAAAACATATACTAAAATATGTTATTATATTATTAGAATATAATGTCCCCCCCAGCACAGGAAGGATGTGGACCTTTTGGAGAGAGTCCAGAGGAGGCCATAAAGCTGATTAAGGGATAGAAAACCCCTGCTGTGAGGAAAGGCAGAAAGAATTGGGATTGTTTAGCCTGGAGAAGAGAAGGCTTTGGAGTGACCTAACTGTGGCCTCCCAGCACCTGAAGGGAGCCTGCAGGAAAGGTGGAGAGAGATTATTCAAAAGGGCCTGGAGTTACAGGACAAGGAGGTATGGCTTCAGACTGAAAGAGAGTAGGTTTAGATTGATTATTATGAAAAAAACTCTTGGATGGGAGGGTGGGAGGCACTGGCACAGGTTTCCCAGAGAAGCTGTGGCTGCCCCATCCCTGGAAACGTTCAAGGCCAGGTTGGGTGGGGCTCTGTTACAATGAAAAGTGTCCCTGCCCATGGGGGGATGGAATAAGATGATGTTTCATGTCCCCTCCAACCCAAAACTTTCTATTATTCTAAAATTTTGTTTAGGGTTTTTTTCTTCCCTTTCAGGCGTCACATAATTAATAAGTAGTGAAATACCCAACATACATGTTTGTAGGGCAAGATCTCAACGGAACACAGATATAGAGCATGATTTAAACAGCTCTCTGGTTGTTCTTGTGCCACAGGGTTAGAGGTTTCTGCAGCATTAATGAACTCAGTTTCCTTCATCTTCTCTCTTGGCCTTGGTCTGATTAAAATCCATGAACATTATTTCTCTCTCTAGATCTGAGTAGTCTGAGCCTTGTCAAAGAAGCAGGAGTAATTTTAACATCAGTAATCCTTGCCATCAAGACCCCTTGCCAAAGAATAATGGATATGAACTGGTCAGTCAATATCCCTAAATTCTCATAATACAAATCAGATACAATTGAAGGTGAAACAAGAGGTTCTCCCAGATTTTTTACAGCCATTGTTGCTTCCGTTTTTGAGGAAATTATAGCAGGAAACCTGACAACCATTTATTTTTGCTTTCCTTTCAGACCTTTCACAGTTAACAAACACTTAGCATTTTCAAAATTAATTGCAGCACAATTTTCTGCACTATTTAGAGAGCCTTGAAAAAAGGAGTTGTCAAACAGACCCAATATGTCTCTAACTCGACAACCATATGACTTAGCCTTGTGTTTTAGCCATACGGATGAGGAAGGCAACTGTGATTACTCCTCGTGGAAGGGGGGGGCTGTGAGACAAGATTGCTAATGTCAGCCTGGCTTGTCAAGTGTAACCAAGACTGTGGAATTGCTGAGCTGTGTACCCAAGAGTGTGTCAAGGCTGGATAACTTCCATAAAATAGGACAGGCCGTCACGTGGTGCTTTGAGCCAGCTAAAGAGTTTGTGTGCCTACAACAGATGTGCCCTGTTAAAGATAGTACCCAAAAATGGTCAGGTGCCAGCACGACAAGTTTGTGAGCAGATCCTCCCAGCAGGAGCCAATTTCAGTGAAACAAGCTGGCAAGGCAGCACACTTGTCATGGATGCAAATGCCAGATTTGGCATCTGCAGGTTTGTGGCATGGGGGAGAGGGGGGTAAGATCCAAGTTTCCACCACCAACTGGTGCCAGGGCTTCAAAGAAGTCTCTCAGATGTTTGGTCTGTGAAAAACATTGACTTGATTGCCAAAATCTCATTTAAATAAAAGCAAGATGGAAAAACAACAACACCAAACAAAATCACAAGCAGTAGCTAGTTTAAAGCCAGGAGATCTCCTTTATGCAGTTGCTAAAAAAAAACAACTTAGGGTCCTGGTTTCTCTAAAGTCAAATTCCTATCATGGTAACTGTTCATACTTGTACAAAACTGTTCACAGCCCAGACAGCCCTGGAAAAAGAACTGTTATAATGTGAGGGCCCACAATGGGCAGCTTTTGTAGCCTTTTCACTCTATTAAAGATAACTGAAATTTGTTCCCATAAACACAGAAACCCATGGCTGCTGAGTTTGTTTCTTATTAAGGCTCTTCCTTGGGAGCTTAAACAATTAAGTCTGACAATTGTGGCAGAGAATGATGGACAAATTTGTGCTGAGAACTTTCTGACTGACCCAATGCTGGTGCCATGTGGGAACAGAAATCACAGTTCCACGTGCTTCAGGACCCAAAGAAATTGCTTAAGGAGGAATTTTCAGGATTGAGGCCTCTCTTCCAGCTTTTAAGATATCTGTGACAGTAAAATATACAACTTGTACTCCATGCATTCTACAACTGTGACTGTCCCATTCCTGGAAGTCCTCAAGGCCAGGTTGGACAGGGCTTGGAGCAACCTGGACTGGTGGAAGGTGTCCCTGCCCATGGCAGGGGGATGGAATAAGATGAGCCTTAAGGTACTTTCCAATCCAAACCACTCTGTGATTCTGTGACTGGAGAAAACTTGCACCTTGCACCCAGATAGAGCATCTCTCTCAAATGCTGGAATGACTGATGGTTCCTACCACTAAAGAGATGTTTTCAGAGTCACCCCAGAGACAGATGGCTTGCAGTTTCACTTACACTTTCATGGATGTGAGTGCAAACATCTCACAGAACAGGCTTGCAAATATTACAAAAGCAATGCTGAACCAGCTGTTTTTTCCATTGCCTGGAACCAGGAAATTCCGGTTTTCCTTATTTCAGGCCAGTGAATGGTGTCTCAGTTTCCAGGAATTCCAACTTATTACAGTCAGTTTTTTTGCAAGGCAGCAGACAGTGATAGCTTTTTCTGGTATCTCAACTGGTAAAACAATGTTCATTGGAGACTTCATTTCCCAGGAATCAGATTGACCAGGATTGTGTTGGTAAGGAGTTGAGTCTCCTCCTGCACAGGGTATTCCAGATCAGCTTTGCCAGTTGTTATGTTTATCCTATGGTTTGAATCTCTGTTGGAGAATAGAAATCACTTTTATGAAACTGCTATAAAAATAGGTCAGACATGAATTTGAAACTCCTATGAGAAAAAAAGAGGAAAGTAGATTGTCTGGAGTTATACTGACTGAATTTATCTCTAACCACACAATTTTGAGTATAAACTGAAAAACTGGACAATATGCTGGCAGAAATGGCACAGGAATTACAGCTGGTTCAGAAGAATTTTTGCATGCAAGGGTGGGGGGCTCTAGCACAGGTTTCCAAGAGAAGCTGTGGCTGCCCCTGGACCCCTGGAAGTGTCCAAGGCCAGGTTGGATGGGGCTTGGAGCAGCCTGGGATAGTGGAAGGTGTCCCTGCCCATGGCAGGGGGTGGGTGAGATGAGCTTTAAGGTCTCTTCCAACCCAAACCATTCTATAATTCTTCGATTGATTCTATGATTTTCTTGTTGTTTCATATTCACGAGGGAAAAAAAATGGGATGGCCTGTGAAATAGTCAACACCCCAGGAGGTTAGAGCCTAATCCCCAGAGGGAGGGAGGTTCCCTTTCCACCTGCCCTGCCAGACAAGCTTCACTCCCACATTCTGCCCAAGTTCCTTTGCATACACAGTATGAGTTTGGCTCCATACACACAAACCCATGGAGCACTTCAGGGCTGCAGCCTTGGCTAGAGAAGGGGAGGGCTGCAGGGCTCTTGCAGAAAGGAATATCCCTTCCCCTTCCTTTTAGTTCCTTGTCTTTTCTCTGTCCATGCCTGCAGAGCAGGCTGGTGACAGAACTGACAGCATTTCAGTGGCTGTGTCACCTGTCCTGCCAGCACTGAAAACAGAGCAGCTCTGTTTCTCTGCTGCTGCTAAATGCCCCTGAGCGTGTGACATAACCAGAGGAAACCCATCCTCTGCCTTGCCTTGATGCTGTGAGCTTTTGTGCCACCAAAGAGGTTCTGTATCCCCACCTGGGACAGTGGAAGGTGTCCCTGCTCATGGCAAGGGGGTGGAATGAGATGAGTTTTAATGTCTCTTCCAATCTAAACCATTCTCTGATCCTGTGATTTCATGATTTGAATTGTGGTTGTATCTGCCTTTAGCATAATTAAAATAGCATGACTGTACTGACAAATTTTATCAGAGTAGATAATGCCTTAAATTTTAATTTTCATATTTTTCAGATTCTGCACTGCCTAGTTTTGTAGTTTTGATCTTTGTATTAAATGTTAGTGAGCTCTCTTCACAGAGCAGGCAGACAAAACAATTCCTTTTCTAGCTTAATACCAAGGACAATTGTTACAAGTTTCAGGCCAAAAAGTATAAACAATGATGGACTGAAGAGAGAAAACAAGGATGGGACTTCATACCCTGAAGCAGTGATTGGACAATTAACCACAGTATGCAGATGGACCAAAACTTATAAAGATCTGAGACATCATGACCAGTTGTCCATTTTGTGACCATTTTTGGTCCATCTTGGGTGCAGCCCTGGTCAGGCTCTTGCACTGCCCAAGGTGTATCCTTCAAGCCCTTTCAATAAATCCCTACTTTATTCTTAACTCTGTCTAGCCTCTGTTCTAGGTCAGCCTTCTCAAAGCATCAGAGACATATCCTATATTAATGGAAAATTTCTTTATCTGATATAGATTAAACAATTCCATCTCCACAAGGAATAGCTGTGCTAAAGGAATTTTTTAGTCTATTTTATTTCAACACTAACCACAAGTTTTCCTGCTACAGCAGTTTTAGTTACTTTTTATCCTGTCATGTTAAACAGCATGGTTACAGTGGAAAAATTTCTTAAAGCAAAGCCAGTTTTCCCAGGGAACTAATAGAGTATCTCTCCTTAGAGATATAAAAAACTATCTACACATGGTCATTGGCAGCTTGCTCTGAGAAGCTTTACTTGAGCAAGAGGCTTAGAGCAGATGATCTCCTGAGTTGACTTCCAGCCTGTGATTCTGTGAAATTTCAGTTTATTTAAGTATTTTTTCATAAGAATAATTCATGACACACTTCTTTGATACTATTTTAATAAGGTGGTATTATTATTATTATTATTATTATTATTATTATTATTATTATTATTATTATTATTATTATTATTATTTGTTGTTGTTGTTGTTGTTGTTGTTGTTGTTGTTAATAATAATAATAATAATAATAATAATAATAATAATAATAATATAAAATAATAATAATATAATGCCACCAGCTAATGTGAAATTTATCCTTACATTGCAACACTAAAAAGGTTAAAAAAATCCATTGAAATTGGAATTACTAACAATCTCTATAATAAAAATAATGTTGTATGAATTTTAAACAGATCAGTCTTAAATTATCTAGTTACAGTTTAAACAAGCAAAATGTTAGTATATTTTTTCCCAATAGATTTCAAACAAATTTCCCTTAAAATTTGGCAACTACATGTAAAATATCATGCCAAGAAAAGTAGTAGGTGAATCTGTAAATGTGTCTAGTGAGCTTTTTTCTATTTTCCATTGTGTTTCCTTCATGCATTTGTTGTGTTCAGTCATGGCAGACCCTGGAGAGACACAGTTGTAAACATGGTGCCAGGTGATAGGAAAGCACAAGTCAGTTTCAAGTGTTAGCAAATTGCTGTTAATTTTATAGGTATTCATTGATGTTGGGTCAAAGAGTGGATTACAAATCCCATCTTTAATTTTAAAAAGACATTTTAATAACCACATTATTCTTTTTTAATGAAGTATGTGGCGCACATGTTCAACCTTTTAAGACTTCTGATTTTGTTTAATATCTGCCAAAATTTTTCAACTTTATTCTACTTTTCTTATTCAATTTATATTATTTACATAATGAAAAGCAGAAGTTCACAGTGATTTATTCTTCTTTTTAGTTGTATTTCAAGGGGAATTGGAAAAGAAGGAAAATATATATTTTAACATCCAGTTTCTTCCAGAAATGGAGACCTGGGAAAGGCAATGATTTTATGTCCACATGCAACAAATATTTTCTTATATAAAAGTCACAAAAAAATTATTAATGACAGTAGCAATGAGCACGACATTTACAATAGATGCAGTTTAGAGCAATCCTTCTGAATATCTGTAGAAAATGATGGTTGGCAATATGTCCCCACGATATTTCTGGAACTTGTGAGCCTTTGCAACAGCCCTGTGTGTTTGCAGAGTTGTTTATGGCCAGCAAGGAAAAGGAACTGATTTATGCCTGCTCTGCTCTATCCCACATGCACATGCATAAGTGTCCATCCAGGCTTGAACACAAACATTAAAAGAGCATTAGAAAAGCCACTGAAGTGAAGCATTGCAAAGCTAAGACATGCAAGACTTTGCCACCTGTGCAGTTACACCTCCTTCCTTTGTCACTCACGCTGCCTCCTGGAAGATTTAATTCCCTGATTGCTTATTCTTCCTCCAAAGATTCCATGTTTTAAGGACAGATGCTGCTCACCAAGCTAATCATTCATCAATATTTTGTTTTACCTAAGTTACTCAAAATGGTGTGCAAAGTGTGCTCTGCATTGAAAAATTACGTATAGTCAATTAGTATCTAAAATTTGTGTGAATTTGTGTGTACATTGACTATATACAGATATTGAATTTTTTCTATTTACTTTTAGCTTTCCTGCAAACAGTGACATTTACACCTGAATGAAACTTTGACTGACCAGGTCTTTGTGCCATTTCAGGTTCATTTTGGTGCTCTGAGGAGTGCATGAGACTTCTTCATCCTGCCAGAGAAATACCAGAAATCTTGAAGGTTTGCTGCATATTTGAATTGGGTTTGAACCACTTTGCTGCATGTTATGATCAGGTGGCTAAATATCAACTCCCAGATCGTCCCCTTGATCTAAACAACCAGAATATCTTATTCCAGGTACAGCTATTTCTCAAGGAATGTTCCAGCACAAAAGAAAATATTGGATTATTTTAGCAAAACTTTGCTGAATATTAACTACATCAAGCAGTGAGGAAAAACAGAGCCCAGAACCCATCATTCCCTCTTCCTGGCAAAGACTGCCACCCAATAAACCACAATTTGTGTCTCTTCAGGTCTGCTTTACTTGTGGCTCTGCACGTGGTTACCCAAGGCCTGTGTTAGACAGAAAAGGGAGAGATTCCTTCTCTCCACCCTTCATGGTTTAGATTTATCTGGTCAAAGCCTGCTGCAGGGATATGGGAAGAGCAGATTTAAACTTTTCTCAGGCTGAAAGTGCCCTGCTCCTCTAATTCTGAGATTCCCAGGACAATGTTTTAACCACGGGACGATTATGTAAAAGATGAGTGTTGGCAGCACCTCTCCTGGCAGGTGTGAAAACACTGCTCTCACTATCCAAACCCAAAAGTTTGACTTAGAGACCTATGCCCAAAGGAAAGTTTCTTGCCTTGGATATATCTTCTCTGAATTCCCCAAAACCAAGGCACAAAGGGTATTTCATGCCAGCCACGTCCCTCAGCTGGCTCAGATGTTTTACCACTAAGTGGGTGCCTGCCTAAGGCCCTTAACTTTTCCCGAGTTTTCTGAAGTCAAGCAGAATTAACTGTTGCTGCACAGGAAATACAGGCACTCAATCTGCAAGGTGACTTCTGGGAAGACTGATTTAAAAATGTGCAAATGCTGAGAATGTCAGCCCCAAATCCATTTTAAGATCTGGGGGATGCAGTTCATTCAAAGCCATTTATAGTCAAAAGAAAGATCTTTGCATGAAACAAGTTTGGAGACAGACATCTGACAAATATTTCTCTTTTTTATGAAGGAAGAAACCTAAATGTGAACCCATGTTTCTTGAGAGAAGCACAGATAAATTAGAAATTCAAGCAGGATTATCCAGGTAGGCATCCAGAGTCTGAATCAATCTACTCACCTCATTTTTCCTGTGCACTGAAACTGGGAGGGACAGAGGAAGGGGCATGGCTGTCAGTGATGCATCCATGTGCAGGAAGTGATAATCCTCTAAAAATCAAGAGAGAGTCAGTGGAGAATAGTATTTCTCTGTGTACACAAAGAGGCACTCCCAACCACCCACCACATAATTTACCAGCACAGCTTTTCTACCACAGGTGATTCTTCACACAAAATATAATTGAGTAGTGAATACTTTAGTTTTACTGCAGAGAGTTTTGGATCCTAAAAGCCTACAGGCATTAACTGAAGAAGTTCCTGGAAGAGAAATTCATGGAGAACTATTAAAAATAAAGTTATAAACCAGGTTCAGCCCAAATCCAGAACCCACTGGAGGCTGGAGGAGGGCACATTTTGTGCTCTCTGTATGCACCCAATTGCTGCTCTGTCCCAGAAATATTTGTGGTCAGAGGTGACCAGCTGGGGTTCAATAAATGAGCCTGCATTTCCAACTAGGAAATTTATATTTTTAGGGAAAAAAATGAATTAAATGTGTGTCATCAATCATGCTGTCATACCAACACATACAGCAAGGAAGATTTTGAGATTTTTCCAACGACTGAAACTTATCCATTGCTCAGACAAAAGCTTCTCAAAAGTAGAATAATGCTTTCAGATTCCCTAAATTCAACTCTGCAAGTAGGAAATTAACAGAAATTTGTGTAAAGTCTTTCCATGGTTTGCTGTTCCAAAATGCAGAAACACACCTCATCTGCTGTCAAGGCAAGAATATATTTCACAGCCATGTGTTTTAAATAATTTATTTATAGTTTCAGTGTCCATGAAATGTTTTGAAAGCAAAACAAACAAAAACTGCTGCAAATTATCTTAAAATCACAGAAGGTTTAGTTTGGAAGGGACATAAAAGTTCTTCATTCCAACAGCCCACTGTCATGGGCTAAGATACTTTCCTCTATCTCAGGTTGTTCCAAGCCCTGTCAAACCTGCCTTTGAATACTTCCAGGGATGAGGAAGCAACAGCTTCTCTGGACAGCCTCTGCTGGGGTCTCACCACCATTTTCTCCTTCACTGTTTTGATGTTAAAATATAAAGATATAAAATGCCAAGAACAAAAAAAAAAAAACCCAAACAAAAAAAATTAAACAAAAAACAAACAAACAAACAAAAAATCACTATTTGCTGTATTATAATAAAATCATTTTTCCAACCAGGTAGCCCACTTAACAACAGCTGCCTTAAGACTGGGCTATCCTTCATCTCCAATGAGCAGCACTGTTATGTGGTGGTGAAGAAATATTATAAATATACTTGTGCACAAAAAACATGTTCTCATTGGCTTTCAAGAGAAGAGAAAAGGGAAAGAGAACAATCAGACTGAGTTCAAAGACTTCAGTTTTATAAGCTGAGCCTTCCTTGCCAGAGAAGAAGCAGCCAGGGCTTCATCTGAATGACTGATACTCACTGGCAACCAGTACAGGCAGGCAAAGCAGTAACCTGATTCAAAGACAGCAAGAGATGCCACTCTCAGGGGTTTTTACTGACAGATAAGTTCAGAAGGAGGAAGAAAGGACTGTGTCATAAGGAAGTTCAACACTTCCTTTTGTGCAGTCAATGGAAAAGCTCCCACTTGTAGCCTTGGTCTGCAAAACAACACAGTGTGACAGGTCTGATTGATAGAATCATATCAGAGGTCCCAGGTACACCTAAATTTAGACAGAATAACAATAGCACATAATTCTAAAAGCAGAGAAAGTACCAAAGAGCTGTAATGATCTTGTTTGACTTCAAGGGAATTTATCATGAAATAGCAAGTGCTTAATTTTAGGTTTCTGGATCAAATCTGTCTCAGAATATAGAATCATAGAATGGTTTGGGATGGAAGGGACCTTAAAGATCATCTCATTCCAACCTCCTGCCATGGGCAGGGACACTTCCAGAGACCGGGTTGCTCCAAGCCCTGTCCAACCTGGCCTTGAGGATACTTCCAGGGATGGGTAAGAAGCTGAACAGATTTCACCAGAGGTATATTTTCTGTCCTGGGCTACACAAAATGACACAGTAGACTCAATTCCAAGAGATGAAAGGCACATCACTCAGCTGGTGCAGACTGGCGCTCCTGGTGACAGTGCTCATAGAGTGCACAGGGAAGATGGATGAATATTTTGTCTGTGGACTTTTCCCTCCAGGGAAACTGGAGGACAGTCCCTCCAGGTCAGGACTGGGAGGCAATTTCACACGTTTCATTTTTTAATGCCCTCTTCTGCTCGTGTCACACGCAATCCCAGCTCTGCCTACCGAGAAAACAGAAGACTCTTCTTCCCTAAACAGGCACACCAAAGCAATGGGGATGTCATTGGGAGGAATTAAAAACAATAAAGAATTGAGTCACAAGAAGGGTCTGTATTTTCCTTTTTTGCACTCAGTGGAAAAGTTCCTACATCTCCACTTAAGCCAAAAGACAAAGTACTGAACTGCAGTAGCTGGAATCCAACATAAGAGCCAGAGGCATGTGAAACTCAGCTGTTTTCAACTGCACAAACCTGTGCAAATATAGCTTTCATTTTTCTTTCTCCTAAAATTCCCTGGTAGTTATCAGCTTCTAATTTCCTCCTAAAAATTCCCAGTAAAATTTAAAGAAACAAAGCAACACTTGGCTGTGTGCTGTAACAAGAGATTTTGCATAGTTCTAATGTGAAATTTCACTGCTCATTTCTGCTCAAGGGTCTGGAAGCCTTTGCAATTATTTGTTTTGATGTCCAGTTATTTATGAAAGGAGCTCATTAATTTTTTTTATTTTTATTTTTATTTTTTTTTGCTGTTAGACTGGCCAGTGACTTGTACCACATGTAGCCCAAGGCACCCAGCACTGTCCCAAAGAAATCCTTGCTGTTATTCAGAAACTGGCTTATAACATTCTTAAGAGGCAGTTTGGGTGCTGTCTCTCCCTTTTAGACAATAAAAAGATTTAGTTATGCATGGCTGGATCATGGCAAATGGCATCAGAGCCAGGGAAAACATTCTGGCCCTGTTTCACCTGCAAGCACAGGAAGAGTGAGGAACCACCCCACAGTTCCTGCCTTCTCCACTGCCATTAGAAGGGAGATCAGTAAATAAATTTAGAATACAGCTCAAGCTTGAAGATAGCTGGACCAAAATTACTTCCCTGAGACTGCAGAGGGGGTTTAGGAAGGAGCTGTAGGAGTTGTAAATCAATACCTCAACACATTATCTCCCTTCTCAAAACTTTAGTTATGTCTAAGGAGCAGTGGACTGGTCTTGAGTGCTCGTGTTTTTGGAAGCTAAGACGGTAGATAAGACATCAGAGAACTTCCATGTGATAATGTCCAGTTCCACTCACCATCAGTCCTTCCCTTCAGTGAACCACAGAGGAAGAGGGAAAACTGCGAATTAAAGCTCTTCCAAATGCCAGTGACTGAGCTGACTGCACCAGCTCCTGCCCACAATGGAATTCCAGCATCATAATGAGTGTTCTCCCAGTGAAGGAAGCACAAATGGTGATAGTTTTTTGAGGGTGGTATGGATTTGCCTGGGCTGGTTTTGTAATATCTCAAAATAAATATTCAATGGCATTCAGGTACATTAAATTTTGCAGATGACTCAACTCTTGTTAGTTTATCTTTAAGACTGAAGGGAAAATCTCAGTTATTTTAACCCCATTAAACCTTTTTTCCCTCCTTTTATTTTTGGTTTGTTTGTTGTTTTGTTGGTTTGTGGGATGCCAGTTCACACTTTGTCCGTTCTGCAGTCTCATTTTCCTTTGAGTCCCATGGGGATGAATTGGCTGCACACCTCCCACCAGAGAGGGTTACTCTGCAAAGTGGAGTGAAAATATCTGCTGAGCACCCCTGCACATGTTGAGATTAAATATAGATTCAAGGATTTCTGTTTTCTGTCCTTCCTGAACTTTTCTCTCTCCTCTCTAGGAGGAGACAGATACATGGGTCAGATTCAATATGAGGTGGAGAGAACACGTAGGAAAAGAAGATTCAGCTATTCCAGGAGCAAAATCCAGGGCTTCAGGACTACCTGGGAAGCCAGTTTTTTCATAGCTGTCTTCCAGATATTAAGGTTGTTTTGGGTTGCTTGGGATCTGGGTTGTTTGGGATTGTTTTGCATTGCTTGGGGTGGTTGGGGAGGGAACTCCTCTCCTTTTTCATTCCCTCTGGC
The DNA here is from genome assembly GCF_971803275.1 of Cyanistes caeruleus. NCBI lineage: Eukaryota > Metazoa > Chordata > Aves > Passeriformes > Paridae > Cyanistes > Cyanistes caeruleus. The sequence continues at coordinate 4,497,686 of NC_141702.1, forward strand.
TATTTTCCAGCTTTACAGTCAGGTTCCTACACTGTGAAAACAGGCTGGATGTAATCCTTCAGCTGCCTTGTGCAACTGCAATTCTTCCCAAAGAACCAGGAAAACCCAACTGAGTCCCCAGGACTGGCAATGGATGAAAGTCAAACAGACCCTACTTTGCTGAAAAGTTTTTTCACAACATGCAGCATCCATAAACATGTTCTTGCTGTCCCACATGCAGAGATTCCAGAGGCTACACTGCACCTACCCTGGACAAGGGGAAAAATGACATGGAAATCATCCTGACTCCAGCCAACCAATCTGAATTCAGCCCAATGTTCCTGTAAAATTTGGGTTTTTTTCTGATGTGATGTTGTAATCCAGTATTGAAATCAGAGTGGCTTGGCTTTGTTGCTCTTTTAATCTCAGTTCAGTTAGTTTGTTGAATACACCTACCAAAACTGAAAGCATTATCTATGTAGTGGGAAAATATTTAAGGTGCTTGGATGCCTAAATTTCCCCAAATTTCTAGCTCCACTTAAAATCAACCTATGGAAAAAATCTAAATTTAATATTGTGTACATATTAGAATATTTTTATAGGGATCTACTTATTAGTAGAAAATTTCTGTTGATTTTCTATTCTATGTACAGTATATATAATGCATATTGTAAATGTAATATTTACTGCTATTGAATTCTTATTGATTTTAAAAGATAAGGGGAGATAGCTGGACAGTATGTCAGATACATTTATAGGCTAAATTAAAAGAAGATTTTTATTTTTTTTTAAATAGCAAGGTCATTTATTTTGGTGCTAAATAAAGAGCCTTTTTCAAATAATCTTCGATCTAATGTAAACAGGAATTTTCCACTTAACATCTTTTTCTGCTGAACTAGGAGCAGTTTGGAAAGGATCTCTACAAGTCCTCTGAGCTCAGTGGGTGAAGCTCCTTTTACAGGAGGTTTGCCCAGGTGTGAGTATCGGGTTGGGATGAGGGAACTTTGCAGGATGAGTACAGTGGAAATGCCACAGCTGTTAACATTTGCTGATTAGAAACACTTATTAATGTCTCCCAACCTTCCAGTACCTAAAGGGGCTACAAGAGGGCTGGAGGGAGACTTTGGACAAGGGCCTGGAGCGACAGAACAAGAGAGAGTGGCTTTAAACTGGAAAAGAATAGGCTTAGATCAGATATTAGAAATACTTTACTCAGAAAATGGTGAGGCCCTGGCACAGGTTGCCCAATTGCACCTTTCCCATCCCTGGAAGTGTTCAAGGCCAGGCTGGACTGCACTTGGAGCAAGCTGGTCTAGTGGAAGGTGTCCCTGCCCATGGAAGAGGTTGGAACAGGATTTTTAAGGTCCTTTCCCACTCAAACCATTCTGTTCTTCTGTGATCCTTTGCACTAACAGAGCTTTATCTACTGAAACCTGCCCTGATCTCTAACACATCTATCACTAAAAGCCCTCAATAAAGGATGAGGAATCCACTTTCAGAGCCCTTCACAGACACAACTCTGCACTATTCCACTGTTCTACAGTTGTGGAAACTGAGGCAGAGAACTGTGGCCAGAGCAAGCTGAAGATCATGGACTTGTCATCAGCTATCAGAACCAGAAAATCTTTGAGTTCTGACTCTACGTCATAAACAAAAATATAGTTGCTTTTATTTGCTAAATGATCCATTAATAAATTAAAATCAAGAAAATTTAAATGAGAAAGATAAGAATATGAAGGGAAAGAGATTTTGTTTCTAGCAAATGATATCTGTATGGGTGGAATCAAAATATCTTCAAATAGCATAGGATATGCACCCATTCCTGTCACCTAGCTAAGCAACCCACTAGGGACAGCAAATCCCCCTGCAGCTGAATCCCAGAGCTCGTGGGCACGATATGTCTCCTGTGGGCTGCTGTAATCAGCCCTGTCAAATCCAAAATCTTCCCTCCCTGCCTCTCTCCCAGTTGCATTTCCTTCCTCCACCAATTTCTGGACCAAAAAAAAACCCCACAATTGCTGTAGAGCTGTATCAGAGATGCCAATCTAATTATTTTTTTCTCTTTTTTTTTCTTTTCTTTTTTTGGACATTGCATCTCTGGAGGAGGGAGGGGGAGGACAGAGAGTTGCAGAGGCGGGGGCAGCTGAAGAGGGAGAGGAAGGGGGAAGAAGAGAAAATATTTCCTTTGGCGATTCTGTTTCGCTTTTGAAAAGGGACTACTTTCCTCACTCCTTATCCCTCCTGACAAGTACAAGCACTTTGGGCCCTAACTGGATGTGAACATTGTCAAAAGAAATTTGGGCTAAAGGGAGGCATCTGCAGTTCTGTTCCGATTGCGCTCGGCGCTGGAGCCACTTTTGCGAATGTGGCAGGGTGGCTGGTGGGCAGACACCAGTACAGATGGGAACTTCACATGCTGTATGCATCATGACCAACTATAAAAACAGTCACAACGCATCACTTCTTACCCAGCCAGTCTCCCTGGAACCTTCACTTCCAATTTCCATCTCGCTGACATTCACAGCTTACAGTGAGCTTTTATGTTTAAGCATCAGTACAGTATTAATGTGGGAGAAAAGGGGTGGCTGGGCTACAGCAGCAAGGAATTAAACCTCTGATCTCAGCCAGACGTTGGAAGGGAGGAGCAATTCAAGGGGAATTGTGTAACCTGACTCTATGGAAAAGGTGGGGGGAATGCAAGGGATGAGAGACAGGAATATTTTTTGACTCTGTGAACACACAGCAAGTGAGGGGGCTCTGAAAAAGAAACATAGCAAGCAGGCACTCTCCCAAATTGTAATTTAATGCTTGGAATAATCCTATTGTGTCAGCTACTCACCGCCAAAGAACTGAGGATAAATATAACTTTAAAAAAAAAAAAAAATTAAGGCAATGGCAATTTGAACAGCTTAATGTTTCTTCAAAGGCTAAGTGATGGAAAGCAGTGCTGAAGTAAATTGACAAGTCGGAATTAACTGGGTGCTGGCACAGCTCAGGTAAAGGTTTGACGGTAACATGAGCTTTCCAAAGTGTTTCCAAACTGAAGTATTATGAAAAGGTAAATTATGTTTTGTATTCATGACTGAAAGCATTTTATTTTAAAGCACTGCCGATGCTGTCAAGGTGGAGATTCGAGCTTTATGTACAGTGCCTCTAGCCCTGTGATGTGAGTGAGGCAACATGACAGCTTGTAATAAGTAATTTTTATACAGTTGCATTTATCACTCAAGTAGGCTTGGCAATATTAAACACAGACCTTAAAATGCTGCAGAAGAGGAAGGACAGGGGCTGGAGGCCATGTGTTCTCTGTGTGTGTGTGTGTGTGTGCTCTTGCATGCGTGTGTGTTTGTAACTTCTTTCTTTTTTTTTCTTTCTCCAGGCCCATTCCGGTTAATGTGGCACTTTTTAAGATATGCACCCAAATGCTTCCAAATTGTTAATACGTCACTAAAAGGTTACAAATGAAATGACCCCGTTTAGCCCAAAGGAAGTTATTTTAGGCTTTAATGAATTAGGCATTGCGACCATTTTCAGGCAAAAATCAATTGCCTCAATTAACAAATTTGCTCGAGTCCAAATATTTACAAAATAAAGGCCCAGAAACCACATTCTTTGTTTCCTTTTCTCACTCCTTACCCTATTTCCTCATTAACATCTTCATTTCCATGAAAGTCTGAAGCATTAGCTCTTTCTCTGGGCTTGTGAAGGCCAAAGTGTTGACAATTTTCTTGTTCTTTAGAAAAGAACTGCTCTTTTCTGTTTTAACAGGTTTTCTTCCTTTGTCAGGAATATTCCGGGACCAGCTAAAAAAGAAGTGGAGGATACCCCTTCCTTCTCATGGAAATAAAAATATAGTAAAATATGTCATTTGTGGAACAAAATTTTACAGAAATTGAACACAATTAATTTTATGAGATTGCAGAGAGGAGGGAATTTTCTTCCATTCATGGGATTTATAGGAAGTGCTGTTTGAGTCTGAGCCAAATGGAACCAAGTATCTCTGAGCCAAGTTGCAGCTCTTACACCTGCTCCAGCAGAGCCCTGGAGTATGGCTTGGTTTGCAAGGGGTTACAAATTTCAGTGGATTGCAGTGAATTCAGCCTTTTAATGCTGAAATAACGTCAGATTGAAAGCAACAAAAAATCAAAAAAAAAAGGACCTGGCTCTATTATTATTCATATGACCCAGATGAGAAAATTATGCGTTTGCAGTGGGAGGTGTGTCTAACACGGGCACGGTGGCTGCCTGGGGACATGGGTGGCATGGGGAGAGCAGGCCTTGCAGCTCAGAGCATCTGCGTGTCTTCTCTATCAAACAGATGAAAGAAGGAGATGATGGTTTTGTGTATTCCATGCTTATTCCAAGGTAAGAGAGAGTGATGAATACACAAAGGTGGCATTTGCTCCATCCCTGGAAGAGTTCAAGGCCAGATTGGACAGAGCTTGGAGCAACCTGGGGTAGTGGAAGTTGTCCCTGTCCCTGGCAGGGGGTTAAACTGGGTGATCCTTTAGGTCCCTTCCAACCCAAACCATTGTATGATTTCATGATTTACCTTTGCAGCAGTGCTGAATCATGAGTAACAGAGTACAAAGAGAACACAGAAACAGTCAACAAATGTTAGAAGTGAACATATCTTAGAGATTTTGAAAATTAGTTCATTAATCCACAAAATAAACTAGATCTTCATTATACATCTCCACAACCGGTTTGACTGAGTTTCAAGGCTTATTTGGTATTTTTTTTCCTATACTAATTAGAAGATTAAAATGTAGACTATTTTTCCCCCAGGAAAGTATGGTTAATACAGGTCTGTTGTGAAGTTATGCTGCTTTTTCTTTTCCTCTGACAATTGCCACTAAAATATTACTGCTTCTGAGTAAAAAATAAACTTCAGTTTCCTGCTTTATATTATAAACATAAGATTAGATGCTAAAGCTGAATTGTGGCTAGATGTTAAGTAAAATATTTTAGTAAAACATGAAAAGGTTGCAGTCTTCAGTAGTTCATATTTTTAAAAATAAATTAAATTAACATCCAACCAGAAACTACTGAGGTACATTTGATTTTTCCTAGAAAAACAACAGACTAAGTGACCTCATCCAGTAGCCCATGGTCTGGGACTGGCTTCCAGCAGAAGAGGCTTTCAGAATCTGTGAACATTTTTGGAAAATGAGGCTGCTTGTGACATAATTTTGACAAAACTGAAGAGACCTTGAGTTGAAGCTTATTTTATTGATCCTAAGGTATCTACAATACACACAGTTGCATCTAATTCAGTTATTGGGATCCCTTAAGATGAAACAGAGAAGAACACACAATTTTAAGGTACAAATGTCTGACCTACTGAAACTTTTACCTTTGGCCAGGTACATCTCATCCAGGTCACGTAATGGATGTCATTAATGCAGTCACCATGTCATAAAATCGTAAAATAGTTGGGTTGGAAAGGAGCTTAAAAATCATCTCGTTCCAACACTTGCCATGGGCAGGGACACCTTCCACTATCCCAGGCTGCTCCAAACCCTGTCCAACCTGGCCTTGAGGACATTTCCAGGAACCCAGGGGCAGCCACAGCTTCTCTGGGCACCCTGTGCCTGAGCTTCACCAGCCTCACAGAGAAGAAGTTATTCCTAATATCCCATCTAAATCTACTCTCTGACAGTTCGAAGATATTCCCCCTCATCCTATCACCCCAGGCCCTTGTAAAATGTCTTTCTCCATCTTTCCTGTAGTCTTCCTTCAGGTACTGGAGGGCTGCAATTAGGTCACCCCAAGCCTTCTCTTTTCCAGGCTGAACAATTCCAGTTGTCCCAGGTTATCTCCAAAGCAGAGCTGCTTCACCCTCCTGATCATCTCAGTGGCCTCTTCTGGACTGGTCCCAACAGCTCTGTGTTCTTCCTGTGCTGGGGATCCCAGAGCTGGAGACAGGACTGCAGATATGGTCTAGCTAAGAATAAATTGACAAAGAGCAGAAATGGAGTTTAATGCGGTCATAAATATTGGGAGGCTGGATACTAATAATATGAGAGATGCAAGTGGAAAATGTACTTTTGTGATAAATCTTTTATGCCATCCTTGGATACTTCCTGGAGAGATGCTTGGTACTGCTGTGGCTCTGACTGTGTGGCAGCTCCTCCTATCTCTTATCTCTTACAGCCTGACAATTAAGAGCTAAACAGCAATAAAAGTGACAAATTTGGATTTGAACATTAGAATCAAATCTGTCTTTATGTCAGATTCTCCCAGCCCCAAGGTGGGTGCCAAGGGCCGTCTCAAGGGTTTGTCTCAAGCAAAGAATATCTCATGTAGATTGTTGGATCATGGGGATTTATTGCACAACCTATGAATAAACTGTGATTGTTCTTGATCTAACTCTTTTGGCTGTACATCACTATACCTCAAACATAAAATATACATTTTTGCATTGATCCCATGCACTATATCCACAATTTGTGTTCCATTCCTGTTGATTGTGTGTAGTCATGCTTTGTTTGACCAATATCTCCAATGATTTAAATATTACTTAAATAGTGTATGCAGTTTGTATTCCAGGTGAATCCATGCAGCTAGCCTTGTAGAAAAGCTTGCACACCTGGAGGTTAACATCTGTCTAAACAGAAAATTCATTTCTTTTAGTTAACAAGACCCTGTCATTGTAATAAATGAATTATGAAAAATGTGTGTTGATAATCACGTGCACAAAAACCTGCAAGAGATTCTCAACCTTGGAGGATGGGAACAGTGTTCAGCTGTCCATGCCAAAGACCTCTGCAGTGAAAATATCTCCAAATCAGCTAGCATGAAGAATTTCCTATTTTTTAAGAAAAAATGTCACATTTAGTGCAGTTTACTTGATAAGAATTTAAGGATTGTCTGTATTGAACCCAGACACCATCTCTTTTCTCCTCCAGCTTCCTAGGAGACTGAAGACAGTCAGACTGTAGCTCTGCAGAACAGCCCTCTGCACCATGAATCCAACCCATCCTATTTCAGAGCTCTGTTAAATTGCACAAAGACACGGTTTATGCAGAACTAATCACTGCAAAAGAAATCACAGGGTTTAAAACTACTTTCCTGAAAGTAGACAACAGAAGGACCTGAACATCACAAGACTGGTTTGACCAGTTGTCCTTTTGCTGAATACACCAATCAGATGGCAGAACATCAATTTCTGGTAGTGCCTGTGTGTAAAGGGAACTTATAACTTTTCCAGAAAATAAGAAACCTGTGATATTTTACATGTGATATGGAACAATCTATGCTTAATATAGGAAAATTTAATTGTGCTTGATTTCAAAATGGGCTGAATACTTCCACAAAAAAGGTTCCTTTTCTCCTCTCCAAAAAGAATTTCTTGGGGGTATTTTCAAGCATTGAATGAGAAATGCCCATGGCAGGGGGTTGGAACAAGATGAGTTTTAAGGTCTTTAAGGTCTTAAAGTCCCTTTCAACCCAAACCATTCCACAGTTCTGTGAAAGTAACTCATGGTGGAAAATTAAGAGGTATTTTGTTACTGCAGAGTTGCATGATAATGACCAAGAATAAAATAAAATCTTTTATACATTAAAACAAACAAACCAAAAAAAATCTCAGGAAATGGCCTGCGTAAGCCACGTGTGCAACTCATACATTCATGTGTAAGTAGTTTTACTGAGAGAACAAAGGATGTTCCTGGACATTCCCATTACATTACAAAGCTGGTGTTCCAAGAATAATATGCCTGAGAATAAAACAATAATTATAAAACCACAAATGAAATCAAAGCAGTGCTGCCGAAAGCCTTAAGCACCACAGGTTTACGAGGCATGTAAATATAGCAGCTTGGATAAAGATGTAAACCCTTACACTGCACCCTTTAAAATCTCACACTTCAGAAGCCAGTGGAAATACATTGGACTGGGTAGATAATCACAGGATCTCTGGTAAGAAATGCTGTTCATTTTCTTTTAAAGCTGTGTGAATACATGCAAGCTCAAATTAAGGAGAGCAGATAACCAACTGCACGCTAGAGATGAGCAGGCTGCTTAAAGCAACCACATAATCGGTGAAGCTTTAAAAAAGGAAGAAAACAGCTTGAGGCCTTTTCTCCTTCTTCCTCTAGAATGTGACATCATTGTATATGACACAACACCTTGGAAGGAACCATATGGGGAAATACAGACATGTTGCTAACTAAATGTGAGCTCCTTCATGATGAAAAAATCTTGTTGCTGGCCAAAGCCTGGATGGTCTCAGAAAAAAAGCACAGTTTGTACAGTGGAACTGACAGCTCTGCTTCAAGGATGTTTTTCATGTCTAATGCCCTTTCTGTGCAGCATTTAGAAAGTCATACCAGGAATAAAATACAGGGTTTTATCCAGATCTAATAAAAATGCTTGATTCAACTCAGCATCTTAAAATACCTGAGGTGTACTGAGGTGGGTTTTGCCTGGCTGTTTACAGAACTGAATCTTAGATCTCTAAACTCATTATTTGTTGTTAGCTACTCCACTGATATAAGGAATATATATACCCTACCCTGTAATGTACCTTTAGATTGATCTCTGAATGTTTTTGGTTTTTTCATTAATTCTTAATTTCTCTAAATTATAAAATCACAGAATGGTTTGGGTTGGAAGAGATGCTCAAGCTCATCTCATTCTGCCTCCTGCCATGGGCAGGGACACCTCCCACTATTCCATGTTTCTCCAAGCCCTGTCCAACCTGGCCTTGGACACTTCCAGGGGTGGGGCAGCCACAGCTTCTCTGATCAACCTACCAATGCCTGTTGACCTTACTGCCTTACTGTTCTGGATTATAGTTTATATCTAAAAACTCAATTTTTTAACACTTTCATTGTAATCATTGCCATCAGTAGCAGTAACAGCACTAGTCATGGTAGTAGCAGCAACAGTAATAATTGTAATTATAATTGTAATTGTAGTAACTGAATTTAACTGAATATGGTGTAAATTGACAATAATTATTTTTCAGGGCTGCTCAGATTTTTTAATGACTGTCTCTGAGGATATGAATAAAACCTCTCAGCTTTAACACTCAGTTTTCATCATGAGTATCCACATTCACTGACACAGCAACTGGTTCCAAAGTTGTCTTACGTGACTTCAACAAAACAGGTGATCCAGACAACTTTAGATTGTGAGTGTTAATAGATGAGAAATGAGTAAAATTGAAATGAGGGAGCTGCCTGTACAAGTATTTTTCTTTTGTGCATTAAAAATTACAAGAACTTCAGTTTAAAGTGAAAAGATTTTCCCATGGAACACAACATTTGCATTTCTGTGAGCCCGTCCAACTAATGGGATAGGAATCAGGAATTTCTCAGAGTTCCACTATTGCATCTCATCTTTAGTCCCTAAATTGAAAAAGACCATGGGCCCCAATTCAGACTTCTTTCATATTCATCTTGGCTGAAATACCACAGAATCCCATGTATATAATTGGAATTACTTAGATAAAATTAGACAATTTATTTTCTCTCTTCATTAGAGACTGAAGTCTATCCTTCATTTTAATGATCCATCTCATGAAAATAACTCTTGAAAGCACTTAATAATGTGTTTGATTTTTATTTAAGTCTGTGATTAAATTCCATTAGAAATCAGTAAAGTTTAAGCTTGCCTTTAGAATTTACAATGAGTTTAAGTACAGTTTTGGTTAGCTACCTTGTTCTGGATGATTTTTGGTAGGTTTTGATGGTTTGGGATTCAGATGGAAGATACTGTTCTTTCATTTCACAATTTGATCATGAGCCAGGACACTTGAAAAATTAAAGGGGGAAAAAAAATAACCAGAAGATTTTTTTTTTCTTTTATTTAGGCTTTTACATGCAAAATTACTTATATTTTCACTCCTCCATGTAAGCCTGATGTATTCAGACTAACACAGCTCCAGCAACTGCAGGCCAACTCCATCTCTGGGGTAAATGCATGGCCTGGAGGGATATATTTGATTCATAATGGCTATGGCTGAATTATAGTGAGTGCTGGAGTGTTATTTATGTTATATCTGAAAGTTCATTGAAATTATTTAGATCCAGATCCTTCAAAGGATAGAAGTACAACACAGGTTAGATTTATGTGGCCAAGTGCAGGTGAGTGATCCACAAGTTCTGCCTCAAATCAAAGGTCCTTCCACTTGCACCAGTAATTTTCTGTGTGTGTTCAAAGGCCTTGTCTGGAGCCAGCACAGGGAATTTACTCTGCAAACCATTTCCCTTTAACTGGGATTCACATCTAAGCAATGTTGGGATTTACAAACTGGGTAATAGCAGATCTATATCCCAGATTTTTTGGGCAAGATATTTGCAAACCACTCAGAGCCCTTCACCTGGGAATGGAAAACCTGGCCTGATCAAAACTAATTCCTTGCATTTCCTGGAAGTGTGGCTTTATCCATGGGCACTCCTGGGCTCTCATTCTGTGTGCTAAGGGCACAGGAAAGAAATGGAAGTTGGGAAGATGGAAGGAGAAAGAATTGTAAGAAATCAGGGGCTTTCCCATCCCCTTTATATCTCGAGTTATTCTGCAGAAGGAGGTGCAAAATCTCTGAGGCCAGGAAAAAAAACATTGCATGCATCATGATTTAGGAGTTAACCTACACAGAAAAATCTCATCTTCCATTCAGGTACATACAATATAATCTAGGAGAAAACAAGGACCAAATGAACTAAATACCATTGCGAAATACAGTGAAAATCAGATTTTAGAGATAGAAAACTTTCTTTCGGTTAAGAGTCTACTAAAGAAAATTGTCTTGAAAATCATAATGTTTTCCTTCATAAAGTCTGGAAACAGAATTTTAGAATTTTTATTCACATTGTATCTCATTTTATGATTCTTTCATTTCCTTATTTGTATTGTATGTTTTTCTTCCTAATTTATATCACTATTAAAAACCTGCAACTTAAAAGGAAATTGGAAATTAAGTTTTAGAAGCAATTGACTCTCATTCTTCCTTCCCTGTTGTGTCTCCTATGGACAAGTGGGATGATCCACTGTGATATCTTTCAACCTTACCCATTGTGTGAAAAAACCTTAAAAGCAGTATTTCGTGATCTTAATGTGAAGGCTTTCTGAATTGTTAAAAATATTAAATTCTCCACTGGAATATCCAGCTGCAAGATAATTTCTGAAACACTAATTTATCCACCATCAGGACCATCATTGCCATTAGAAGGTAAAGTTAGATGTGCAATCAGAAACTGGGACTGCACTGAGCTTAATGTTTGCCAGTCATTATCTGGGAGAGTTCAGAAATGAAAAGACAAAAGTGTTAGAATGAAAATTAAGGTACAGAGCAGGTAAATCACTCAGCCTGATATTGCTTCATTTTGAATGTTCCAAGTACAGTACATTTGCAAAGAATATAGCAGCAAATATTCACCCTGTGTCATCAGATAAGGGGTCTTTGGAGAGGAACACTCTCCAAATGAAAGCTAAACTGGGATTCCTTTATTTGTGCTCTGGCATTTATTATAATGGTCTGAATTTCATAGGAGCTAAGATCTGAAAGGGATCCTGTCCCCAGATCCACAGCTGTAATCTCCTGCTCTGCCAGTGAACACCTGACATCCTTTCTAAACACGTCTTACATTTAAATATATGATTATCTGCCTTTTTTGAGCTTATTGAGGGAAGTTGTTCCAAGTTTAACTTCTAGTTAGATACCTACTAAGACATCCCAACACACCTATATTCCTATGGTTAAGAATGTATATAATTAATTGTATTAATTAATAGGCATGTATTTTTCACACTTAAGTCCAAAAAAGGCTGATGCAAAATTGGTTTTAGGAGGAGAAAAGATCACATTTAGGGGAAGACATAATAACTTGAAGCCCCAGGGGGTGTATTTTCAAATGGTTAAATGCAAACCTCTTCTGAAGGGAAATGTGACAAGGTGAAGGAAAGGGACAGGGATTGTGGGGATTTATGAGCTCAAATCTGCTTTAGCTTGGGAATTTCTGCTCTGTGCTCTGCTGGATAATGCAGATGCATTTTGGCACATTTCCAGATGTGTGAAATACATCTGGAACACATGGGTAGCCACGTACTGTCATTGTCCACACTCTACTCAGAAGTGTGGAAGACAAGGCCAGCATAAAAGATGTTTGATTTATGTAGGTGTGATTGTGCCTTTGTTAATACACCTGCCTTGACACAAGGGTTTCTACAAGCCTGCTCTTTGGGCAAGGGGATGAGAAGTTTACTCCTTGTTTCCAGAGAATCCAGTCAGTGTGAGCCACATGTATAGCAAATAACTATTTTAATGTTATATAAATATTATATTGAAGTATAATATACATCAATATTAATATAAAATGTTGTTTCAAAACATTGCTAGACTCTAAATTCATTTAAGGTAATTGGAAAATGTGTACTGCAAGTCATGGATTTTGAAAAGTTCTCATAACCTGGGCTTCTAACTTTGAATTTCCCCATTTTCTATGCAAACAGCTGCCAAGCAAAATAGTAGGATGTTATATCCCAACCTCTTGTCTTTGAGAGGGTTAATACTGCTTTCTTTCTCCTTCCTTGCTTTTACCCTCTGCTGCCTAAAAAGAACACCCAGGTTCAATGAGTGGCAAATCATTACAGACCGTACAGTGTAATTAAAAAGCACAGCCATTGATCAGCTATGAGCTAAACCTGAGACAAAAAAGTGAGAGACCCAGAATAGCTGGCAAAACTTCTCATTGAATCTGTCTGAAATGGAAGATGTTCTCCCTGGAGGCATGGAGTGTGGCCCATTGTGCATTTCCATTAGAGATACACACTGACTCCGAGCATGCCATTGATGTTGGCCTATTTATGAAAGGCTGTTGAAAGAGGTTTCAGAGTTAATTGAAAAGAGCTGTTTCTGAAGTAAGGTAACTTCAAACAACACAGCTCTGAAATGTGTTTTAATGGACTGGAAATCAGTGAATTTTCCATAGTGCACATGAAATAAAAATGGATGGCATCAACTGAAAGCTGCGTTGCCATTTGGTGGGATTTCTTTCATTAATATTATTGTTGTTGCTGTTATTGCTCTCAGTATCACTCACTTTCACTATCACTATTAGCACCTTTTTTAACTATAGTTGCTCAATTGCCAGTGATAAAACAGCTTTGGTCTTGATTGATTAGGGGATCATTTTCTAGGATGTGCCAAAATATTCATTACAAGTCCTTTCTCCACACATTTGTAGCACAGGCTGTCTGCAGAAACTGCCAGGCTTGAGCCACAGAAAACAGAAGGAAAAGCACTTTCAGTTGTCAGGTTCCAAAGCCCTCCTTTACCAAGGTATGCTGTGTTTAAAATGTGTTTATTTTTAATGATATTTCCATTTTAAAATTAAAGCATATGCCTAAATTCAGGCATGCATTTACTCAGGCATTTGTTTAGTCTCTGCTTTGAGCTGAGGTCTTGCACATAAGTTTGTATTTAAGTTCATGCTTAAATAAAAACCTTTTCAGCAAAACATGCACCTGAATTTCATAAAGAGCTGCTGAGTGTATGTTTAAATCTGAGTTCGTGATTAAATACTTTTCTCAGCTGAAAACAACATACTTTAGAATTATTTTTTTTAAAGCTTGGAAATGCGTAATAAAAATAGGAATGACTGAGCTAAATTTATGCCTTCCCTTCAATTTTATTTTGCAGTAACCTAGAGTGAGCAAGAAGGAAAGTCATTCCTTGCCCTTGGATGAGTGAGTTTGGACAACTCAATGGTATTCAGGCAGAAAGGAACAAGATCAGATTTTGAGAAACTTCCTCAAACTGATTAATACCCAATTCCTTGGAAAAAAACTCATAAACTCCTGTGAATTGCAGGGGAAAGATGAGAGCAAAGTAACTCAGTGTAACACAAGCAATAATCAACTTCTGACACTGAGCTTGAATGATAATGAGTATTTTACACCTCCATTCTACTCTTAATCCTCTAAGTAATTCACAAGTTCTGTTGAAAACCTCCCATGTTCCATTAAAAGAGATGACCTCACAGACATTAATTAACTTAATCTCACAAAACTCATTTAAAGTACAGAAGAGCTGTTGTCCTCATTTTTAAATAAGGAATGAATCACGAGGATAGTAATGACTTCATACAAAACCTACCAAAATCAGCAGAAATATTTAAATCACAGCCTTGCACAGTGCTACCTTTGCTCATTATTATTTTAAGTTTTAAGGCTGCTGGGTAAAAAAAAATAAAAAAAAATGTAAAAACCCTGAAACACCCTTAGGGCACAAAAAAGAACAGTACAAGGGAAAACCAGAAAAAATGACTTCAGTTTTAAATAACTAGAAAACTCATTTTTTTAGGGCTGTCATGACATTTTGGCATCTGCAGTGATTTTTGAAAATTTGTGGCTGATAATCATGGATTAACATGTGCTCAATTTATCTTTGAAGTTGCTGTGGGTACTTACATACATAGATTAAGAATGTGCTACTTGTTCTGCAGAACAGGCCGTCAAAAAAAGGACAGGGATGAAGTCTGGGCTTGGAATCTGAATTTGAGGACAATGTAACTCCTCACTTCAGCAGATAAACAGTCTGGATTTTCTGAGGCATTAAATATTGAGTAGAGATTTATTTTTTCTGTCACTCCAACATCTATACCTGGAGTATAAAAATTCTCTCTGGGATAGAGAATTGGGCACTGAAACTGGGAGAACTAACAGCCAACATGGTTATCTAACACAGAAGAAAGAGGAGATACTGGAAGAAAAAAGGAAAACCAGAAGGGAAAACATGAATTTGAGTGTCCAGGACACATATTTTAAAATTAGGATTAAATTTTCCCAGGAAAGAAGGATTCAGAGCCTGAGAATTGAGGCAGATTTGAGCTGAGAGCAGATTTGAGTTGTCAAAAGTATTTGTTTGAGAAACGGGACATTTGGCTCAGATGTGGAGATTGAACTTGCATTTCCCCTCCTCAGGAGAAGTGTTCTAACCACCAAAAAAAAGCAGGATTGTTTCCCAGTGTTTCAGTCAAAGCCAAATTTTGAATATACAAAATTTTGCAGCTGTGAGTCCTGAGGGTGAGGAATAGAACTTAACTCTAGCATCTGAAAGAGAACACATCCTTATTCTACTTCTTTCTTCTGGAATATTTTTGGATTGAATTAATCTGGCCAAACAGAGAGTCTTAGTTTAATTGTCACATAGAAAAGAGCTTTTGCCCTCTATTGATTACAGAGGGAGATGAGGATGACAAATGCAGGTGTACAGCATTTCAGCTGCCCAAATATGGGTACTTGCTGTCATTCCAGAGGATAAATGAGGATCCTCCATGCTCTGATGATGCTGAATATATGATATTCAACTGCCACAGAGTTCTGGAAAAGAAACTGTGGTTAAGTTCCTCTGAAAAGTAACTCTTCACCATAAAAAATTGTCTGTCATAGCTGTAATTTTTCCAGTAAGACTTTGTTTGCACGGAATTTTGATTTCATCAATTTGTTTCTTTTCTGGATTCTCTGAATGTTGAGATTTTATGCCTGTATTATAAGAAAGAAGAAGAAAAAAAAAAAAAACATTAAATGGTGACCTTGGAGTTATGTGGTAGTATTTGCTATATAAATTCAGCAGCAACTTTTGCAAAGAGGTCAATTGATTTCGTTTGGAACTAATTAATTATAAGCAGCCCAGACACAATCCAGATAAGCATGCAACACTCATCCTCTTTGGAAAACACCTGTCACACATTTAGTAAATAAAAGGATGATAAAATGCAGTTTTGGGATCATAGAATCAAGAATGGCTTGGGTTGGAGGTGACCTTAAAGGACATCCAATTCCAAGTGCCTGCCATGGGCAGGGACACCTTCCACTATCCCAGGTTGCTCCAAGTTCTGTCCAACCTGGCCTTGGACACTGCCAGGGATCCAGGGGCAGCCACAGCTTCTCTGGGAAATCTGGGATGTCACCCTTCAATCTCCCAAGGAACAGTTCATGGCAATGACAATCTCAAGGTTGGAAACCTGGATGCCCAGCTGTATAAAGCTCTCATTAAGGTATTGCAGCACAGTTCAGGAGGTAGATGGCCGCAATCTGAGATGAACTGTGCTTTCTCAGAGTTTAATTTCAGGTAAAAATTCAGACTGAATGTCACCTAGTCATTTAATTGAATCAGAAATTAATTCCCTAGGGTCAGCTGAGATCGAAACATAAACCTGACTATAATCAGCATAACAATGTTAGCTAAAATTATGCCTCTGAATGATAGCACCCAATAGCAGTGTAGGGCAAAGTTTCCCTAAAGAGATATTAGAAAAATGTGCTGCCTTGTCCATAGCCTTTGATATTGGGCCAGCTGTTGTTTGCATATTTCAAAGTGAACTCTAAGACTATCTGATTTTCATACAAGTACCTGTCTATAACCTTCAGATTTCATTGTCCTTCTTAAAGAAACCAATACAAATGACAAAAAAAGGGATTTTAAAAATATAAATGGATGGGGTTTTGAGAAACCTAGTCTAGTGAAAGGTGTCCCTGTTCATGGCAGAGGGGTTGGAACCAGATTGTCTTTAAGGTCCCTTCCAACCCAAACCATGCCATGATTCTATGATTCTATAAAGACAGAATCAAATCTTCACTGTTGTCCCATGGTTTTTGGAAACATATGACATTAGGTTTGTCTTTAAAAATAGATTTTTAAAAGACAGCACAGAGAAGTTGTGCTATAATATTTCTATAATCATCATCAGGTTTTTCCACCTTCTCTTGGAAATTCTGTGGCCCAACATAGAGCACAAGACAGCAGACTTCTGATCTCTCAAAGCAGATTCTCAACTGGTCAAATAAAGCAATTTTTAATGGATAATTTGTAACAAATGGTTGAAAAACTCTCAAAAAACCCATTTCAAAAATGTCATTTCATTGAGTTCAGATTTAAAACATCTCATATTTTACAGGCTTTCATAAAATCCAGAATCTGAAGTCTGCAGAAACTATATTTCAATTTTCTTTTCCCTGTTCTGGGAATTCTGGGACCTGAAGAGCTGACAGATAGATCTTTTGGATCTACCACAACTTGTGAGTATTGGTCTTATGACCAGACCTGTGAAACATCTGTCCCAACCCACTCACGAGAAACTGAACCAGTCTGTGGGGTTCTGCCCCATGGAGTGGTACCCAGAGGAGATCTGCTGCAGTGAAAATCATACTGGGATGAGTAACTTGATTCAGCTGCCTCAACTTTGGTGCTTGGAGTTTAAGATACCATAGGGCACCCACAGCTTCCACACAGCTGTCATTGCAAAGGACCTGAGACAGATGGGCTTTTTAGCCCAGTTAGGGGACAGTGGTGTACCTTAGGGCATCTCAGATAGCATCTGAACCTAAATTTAGGAAACATAATGGAGCAATTGAATATTTAATGAAGTGGCTTAATCTGCAATTGAAATCCACCTTTTTTTCCTGTTGGTTTTGCAAAAATATCAAGGAAGATATTGCTACACAATATATACCTTCCAGTACATGAGAGAGCCTCCAAGAAATATGGAGAGGGACTTTCAGCAAGGGCATGGAGAGACAGGGAAAGGGGGAATGGCTTCAGACTGACAGAGAGGAGAATTAGATTGGATATTAGGAAGAAATTCTTCCCTGTGAGGTTGGTGAGGCCCTGGCACAGGGTGCCCAGAGAAGCTGTGGCTGCCCCTGGATCTCTGGAAGTGTTCAGGACCAGGTCAGATGGCTCTTGGAGCAATCTGGGATAGAGGAAGGTGTCCCTGCTCCTCCTGGCAGGAGTGTTGGAACTGAATGATCTTTAATGTTCCATTCCAACCCAAACTATTCCATGATTCTGTGATGAGTAATGCACCTTAATGTTTTGCTAATTAATTCTGGAGGGGTACTTGAGCTGACTGCATTCGTGGAGTCAGGAAAATTCTCATCAGTAGTTAAATCTCTTGATTTTATTTTTCCCACAGCATTTAAGAAAAAAATTTCATTGCACATCTAATTTCAAACATCTTGGGAAAGGTAACTACAGAGTTTTGTCTTGATCATGGTTAAATTGCAAACTTTGAGGTACAGACTTTAAAGCCTGTACTAGCAGTTAGCAACAAGCAACAGTTCTTGGATGAATTTGGTTTTACAGCTCCTACTGACTGCATTGCAAATAGAGTTATTATAAATAAATAAATTTGTAAAAAAAATTATCAATAAGTTATATTCTTACTTATAAATGAATTGTAAATATATCTAATAATTCTATGTTTTAAGCATCCTAACAAATGAATATAGCAGTTAATAACAAGCATGGTTAATGCTAGAAAACTGTTTTTTCTTTCACCTTTAAATAAAGCTCTTAAAATTTGCCTCAAGTAAGATTTATGATATGTACATGTAAAAACGTGTACTTAGCATCTGTAGATGTTATGTTTGGGCATAAACTTGTTTTTTTTAGCATCATATCTTTTTCCATCTGTTTTCTGAAGAAAGGAAAGACCATATGCAAAGCACAAATTTCTGTTGGTGAAAATACAGCTGAAGTTTTATTTGCACATTGCTCAGTTAAATATTTCTTTAGTGTATCTCCCTTGAAAGATCCATTTCCAAAAGGCTCAGGGATGTTCCATGCAGAGAGAGCTGTGTTCTTCAAAGGAACACCTGAGTCTGGCTCAGGACTGGTATTGCAGAGTCCTTCTTCCTTTGAGATACAAGGCTGCCAGGAGTCTCAGCTGTGACCTTTCTTCACCAGACATTTCCAATTCTGATGGTATTTTAGATGTTTCACTTGAGACAAACCATTCTCTTGTCTTTCCCTATTGGCAACAGAGATGGCCACAGTGATTTGGGGCTCTGAGCAACCTGGTCCAGTGGAAGGTGTTCCTGCCTGTGGCAGCAGGGTTGGAACACAATGAGATTTAAGGGCCTTTCCCACCCAAAATATCCCTCGATTCTATGAATAATCTGACTTTTTGAAAAATGATTGTCCATTTAGAAACCAGGAATGCTGTAAAATGAGAAATGAACTTGAAGTAGGGAACAGATGTAAATAAATACTACAGATTAAACCATGTAAATCAAAACAAAAGTATTTCCATTACTGCAGAAAAAATACTGTTAGCTATCACAGAATTTGGGAGAGAAAGTGTGATATTTTGAAGAATCTTAACACCAGAGAAGGGCAAAATGTTTATAAATCAGCTTCATAAGTAAAGCTTGTTTTTCTATTGTCTGTAAGCCTTTATGTTTCAATTCACTGGTGCACATTCTGTTATACAAATAGAAATACTAATGAGAGTGTTTGCCTCTGACTAACTGCAATTTTCATTCCTTCCTTGTTGAATTTCTGTGAAATTATCCATTGCTTTATCCTCTAGCCCAAAGTATTAATCAAAATTCCTTTCAGAACCACTGCCAAGTTTATCATTGCTCCTGTTTCAGAGCAGTAGGTTCACAATAAATTACTCCCCTTTTCCATCCATCAAGGCTGCTCGTTTTGAAGTCAGGGTGGGAAAGTTAGCTGAATTAAATAAGAGTAATGTATAAAATGTATCTTTTGTCCCTACAAGCTGACTCTCAGAAACACATCCTAACTACTGCTTTCTTTTTTTACTTAAAGATTCAAATAAGACAGGTGTTCAGACACAGCTAACTGCAGATATTCTTCCCTTCCTTTCCCTTTCCCTTTCCCTTTCCCTTTCCCTTTCCCTTTCCCTTTCCCTTTCCCTTTCCCTTTCCCTTTCCCTTTCCCTTTCCCTTTCCCTTTCCCTTTCCCTTTCCCTTTCCCTTTCCCTTTCCCTTTCCCTTTCCCTTCCCCTTCCCCTTCCCCTTCCCCTTCCCCTTCCCCTTCCCCTTCCCCTTCCCCTTCCCCTCCCCATTCCCATTCCCATTCCCTTTTCCCTAAAACTGATAACTGTCTTGTTGGAGAGTTTCTATATATAACCAGTGAGAAAAGAGCAATTAAGGGAGAGACAAAAGGTTCTCATCTAACATAAATTGGCCTAATTCCACTTATCTTACCAGAAATAACTTCTTTTCCTCTTCATGTAGTTTAATTTAAATCTGGAGCTAATGCAAAATAAAAATGTATTTAAGATGCTTGAGAGCTCAGGTACTTACAGTTCAGGAACAGAATAGTTATAAGGAATGAAAGGAGCAATTTATAATGAAAAATAGCATTTATATTTTCATCTAAGGTAAGATCCAAATATAGAGTTAGTTTTGAGAAAAGGTTTATATCCCCACAAATCTACTTGGCCAGTGTATTCTGATTTATTTTCACATAAACCCTTCTGAGACATGCAGGCGAGACAATATACAACTCAAAATCCAGTTATACAGGGTACTCCAGTTGCCATTGGACTTCTTGGCTCTTGTTGAGATGGTCAAACAATAATGTGCAGTCTTTGGCCTGCATGACAAATGGAAATTCAAATGAGACTAAGCTGAGTGTCTTTAGTAACTCAAAGCTGATTAAACATAAACATAACATGTTCAAACAAGGATTATAATCTGACTGGGACAGGAGGGATCACCATGAAATTTACGGTTTTGCCACAGGCCACTGACAAGATCTTCAACAAGTCAACTCTCCACCTGGGTAACTCTCTGTGGGGTGTCCCAAACCCAAACTGAAGCCCTGAATCTCAGTCCTGAGAGGTGCTGAGCATTTTATGTTGCATTAGAAACATAAGTGCAGGAAATCACAAATCTCTGATTCACCCACTTAATTCCAGCACTTTCTGGGAGTTCAGAAGTAGAAGGAAGTCTCAGGTCTAGCAGGTCCACATCTTGTCCCATTCATAAACCCATCAAGTCCTGTCATAGAAACAGATTATTTTGCTCATACTTTCCCTCACAGAAGTCCCACATGGGGTTAGATGGGATATATAGGGAAGAAATCCCCGACTGTGAGGGTGGTGAGGAGGCGGCAAAGGTTTCTCAGAGAAACTGAGACCAAGTTTTGGCTGAGACTGCTCCATCCCCCAGCTGTGTAGGTTGTCAGGGACCTTCAAGATCATCTCATTCCAAGTCCCTGCCATGGGTAGGGACACCTTCCACCATCCCAGATTGCTCCAAGCCCCATCCAGCCGGCCCTAGAACACTTCCATCCATTTGTTTTTCTCCTGGTTGCAAAAGTAGAGCTCTCAGACCAGCTCAGAGCTCTTCCCATATCCAAAAGAAGCCATTCTTTTATCTTTGAATACAGCAGAGAAGGAGTTGGCTCTTGACAAAAAGCATATGAAAAGTGAATTTTACAAAGCTGAAACAGAGTTGAGTGCTCTGAATGCCTACACACAGCCTGCCCTGACGCTGATGAAACACCACAGCCTATTTCAGGCATGTGTTTCTTTGTCCTGAAAGAACTTGACAATCTTGAAGGACACGTTCAAGAAGAAAAGGACCTTCATTACAAGTTGAAATGCTGGTAGGCAGGAGATGTGTTTTCTGGAGGAGGTAACTGGCACCTTTTTTATATTTCCTGACAATTTGACCTTAAATTGAAAAGGACTTGAAATCATATTTAAGAAAAGCTATTGTGAAAAAAAGAGAAGTCAGACTTACATCTTGTTCAGAATAATATCAGCAGATCTAGCTCCTATGGAATATTCTTTGGCACTTCATCTGGAATGCTTTTATTGAAATAGCAAGTGCATTCCCTCCACTTTACAAAAGTACAACTTAATTGAACACGAGAAAAGAGGAGATAAAAAAAGACGAGATGCACAAGAATATTTAATAAATAAGTAGCATATCCATAATGTGATATGTTGTCCTTGGATGGCTCCTGAGCAGCCTGGTCTAGTGGAAGGTGTCCCTGCTCATGGCAGAAGGTTGGAATGAGATGAGCTTTAAGGTCCCTTCCAACCCAAACCAATTTGGATTCTATGATTCCATCCACAGGACAGAGAAAGAAAAAATTATAGAAGAACTGGTGAGTAAAGATGAAAACAGGAAAAACCCTCACCAATCACCTTCACAGATGGAACAGGTTCAATTTGAGAAAGATTAATTTAATTTACTGCCAATGGATTACACAATGGAACCAAAAAAACCTGAAAATGCCGTCCCTCCTACTCCTCCCTTATACCCAGATTTAACTTCATGACATCCTATGTTGACCCTGGAGAGACAAATCAGAGGAATTAGAAAATGGCAGCTTGCTCTGGGTTGGAAAAGGCCTAAAAGATCATCTTGTTCCACCCTTGCCTTAGGAAGGGACACCTTCCACTATCCCAGGTTGCTCCAAGCTCCATCCAGCCTGGCCTTGGACACTTCCAGGGATCCAGGGGCAGCCACAGCTCCTCTGTGCCAGGGCCTCACCACCCTCACAGGGAGGAATTTCTCCCTAACATGAAATGTAAATCTCATTATTTGAAATGGTAAGCCCTTGTTCTATCATTATCTGCCTGTGTGAAAAGTCACTCCCTCTCTTTTTCAAAAGCCCCCCATCCTTACTGGAAGGTCAAAATGAGGTGTCCCCAAAACCTTTTCTTTTCCAGGATGAACACTCCCAGTCTGGACCTTTGTGACAACCACACAACTTGTTCAGTGGCAAGATTTCCATTTGGCTCCTGCTCCACAATGGCATTTTGTCATCTCTCTCCCCAGCCTGCATCTAACTCACAAATTGACCTGTTCCAGTTCAAACTCATTAAATTCAACCCAGAATAAAATCATTCAAGTTGCTAATTCACCTCTGAACTTTTCAGAGCTGGACGTTAAAGCCCAATAGCTGCCTATCGTGTGCCACTCTTACAGACTTCCCTCAGTGCAATCAATTTCCACCTCTGCCGTGCTGGTTGTTGCTGCAATAGTCACTTTTTGTCATTTTCTATAAAGTGCAAATGCTACAGGCCCTTCAGACACTGTCTGCTCTACACACGCAGTGAACCCACCTTTAAAAATGTTTCTCATAAATCTTTTCTGTCACCTCTGCTTTGCTAACATTAAATTGAAAAGAGGGGGAAGGGAAAGAACCTCTAAAATAGTATTCTGGGTTTTGCTTTATAACAATTTATTATTTTTTTATTATTTCCCTTTATTTTATTTTTAACCATAAGCTCTATTTTTTTACATCGAAAAGCCAAGTTATTATTTCCTGGAGGTTTACACTCAAATCCTCAGATTGTCAGTTCATTTAATGTCACTTTACTCTATGCTTGATGCCAGTTTTAAGGCTCAGCAAGAACTGACAATGCAATCCTTTCACAGCATCAGCTGACTGTGTTTTCTTTGACAGCAAGATTTCAAATGAAGGATTTAATAAACTGGTAGCTCTTCCAGTTAGCAGTGAAATGTTCTTTCAATTCCACCACTTAAAGAACATCAAACAGACCTCAGCTATACAGCAGAGATTACAGATAAACCAGAAATGCAGCTGATTTACATTCACAGGATCACCAGGGTTTGACTGTTAGAGAGGGAAAAGATGAAGAAACATAATTTTACTTTAAGCCAATGTTCATGTGAGTGTGTAGATGTCTGTAAGCAGACTGCACATACAGAGGCACAGAAAAAAATGGACAAGAGAGTGGTGATGATGCATTCAGTGGTTAAGTTACTCATTTGTGAGCGTGTTCAGTAGGTGAAAGGCAGCCCCGAGGAGCTCACACGCTGAGTGAGCTGGGAAAAGGTGTTACTCTTTCTCAGACTGGTGGCATTGACTCCTGACCCTTCCCTACTGAGGTTACACTGAATTCTGCTGAGTTGCAACCCATTTTCCATTCACTGACTGATCTGTCTCCTGTCCCAGCTTCCCACATCACACTTCTGAGTTTGGCCCAGTGTTCACACATGCAGAGGGGAGGAAATGTAAAAAAACCTCCACCTGTGAAGCCTAGAGGGACCTTTAAAATACTCAATGAAAACCATCTTGTGCACACGCCTTTCTCTCCCCTCAGGGACGTGTGGCTGCTGCTCCACTGAGAAAGGTGATGGGGAAGGAGGGCAAGTGATGGAGGAGAGCAGCAAATATTCCTGCTAATCCACAGCCACACTGTTGAGTTTCAGGTGTAAAGACATTGATAAGGTAACAGCCAAGGGGTGCACTCCTCCACCTGGGACAGTTGGATTGAGCTGGTGTTAAAGAGTTAAATTCCATAAAACAGGCAATACTGGGGTGGGTCTCAGGAAGACCAGAGGAGCTGTGGCTGCCCCATCCCTGGAAGTGTTCAAGGCCATGTTGGATGTGGCCCTGAGAAACCTGGGATAGTGGAAAGTGTCCCTGCCCATGGCAGGGGGTTGGAACAAAGTCATCTTGAAGATCCTTTCCCATGCAAACCATTCCATGAGTCCCAGAAATGGGGTGTTTATAGGCCATGCTTATTTGTACACTTGTTTAGGGAACTGTGCCATAGTCAGGGTTGGTTTTAAATTCCTGACATGACTTCACAGAATAAATGTGTTGTCACTAAAAATTCCTGTAAAGCAGAGTACCTCTGAGGTCTGTTTCAGCTCATTATTCTCTGGGCCTTTATTATTTCTTACAGACCTGGTGATGGTGACTCTTGCACTGAATCAGCTTTTTCATCTGTCTGCTCCCAGTCAGCAAGTCCAAACCAAGCAGAACCAAGTGTGGAATTCTCCCTGTGAGATATTTTTACTCCTCCACCATTGCCTCTCTATTTCTGCTCCATCTTACAACTTATCCAAGCTGTGCTCACCCACCTTTGCTCAGGAGGAATATGCTTCTTGAATGCACACACCTTAATTCACATTACTTAGCTGAACCTACAGGCCTATCCACATAACAATGCTCACCAAAATTAATCTGAATTAGCTTTTTAAAGTGGATTAATTAAGCTACTTTAAACTCAAATGTGGACACCCTTGTTTGAAATTAAACAGGCTCAATTCAATTTAACTGAATTAACTTTCAAAGTAAATTAAGCCAAATTGAATTATAGCCATTCCAGTCCACACAGGGATTTAGATTCATATGTTGAGGGCTCCCATCACATCAATTGAGCAAACAGCTGTAAAGAGCTGCTGACATCTCCCACGTTTTTATTGCCACCTTGTTACCACAAGTTACTAATCCTACTAGATCTCCTGGACTAAAATCAGCAGAACAGAAGTTATGAGTGTAATTATCCACTGAAGTTTGGTCAGGTACCTTTGAAACCTTTCTTCATTAGCAGCAAATTCACCAGACTGCAAACAAGCAGTGGAGACAGCTGGACACATACTGCAGCAGCCCTGCAAGGCAGGGGATTACATCTGATGGGGGAGCAGGATGGAAAACCAGAGTGACAATATTTTAGATCAACCCTAAATTTCCCAAAATTAGTCCCTGGGAGCCCCTGAATATCTCAGAATAACTTTTCAGTGAGTTCTCTAGATGGCTAAGTAATAAAAGCACATTACAGAAATACTTTCCCATTGTTTTTGGAAGTTTGCTTCTCTTTATGGGTGATTTTCTAGAATTAATGTCTTTATAGCTGTAATCAAATCAATACTGATTAAAACCAGGGGAAATCTAAACAAAGTAAATGGATCAATTAACCAATTTTTCTTGCATAGTATATAATGAAAATTCTAGATTTTAAATAATTATTAAGACATACGCTTATTTTGCTTGTTCCCTGTCTCCAGAGAATTCTGTCTTTCTTTGCTGGATAGCTTTTGTCTGTGCACAGCCATTTCAGAGAAGTCATTTGCACATTTCAGGTCATCCTCCCTCTCCAGCTTTCCTGCAGTAAGAGGGAGGGAATGTGAGCAGCCAGCATCATTCCTAACCAGAGAGCTGCACTGGATTGGAATGTACAAGTCTTGTAGGGAAAAAGCCATTTAGATGTGTTTTGTAGAAAATTTCTATTTAGCAAATACTCAGCCTTCCTAGTTTTATTTTCCTGGTTCAGAGTTTACCTTTACACAGAGTTTACACAGACCAGCTTGTTTGGTTACACTAAGTTTTTAACAAGACCTTTACTAAAAACCTGTTTTTGATGGATTGGGGGTTTATTTCATAGAATCACAAGAGTTACTCAAAGCATCATCCAACCTGACCTTGAGCACTTCTAGAAATGGGACATCCAACCTTTTTCTGGGCAAGCTGTGCCAGTGCTCAGGCACCCTCACAATAACAATTGGTCCCTGATGTTCAGAGAAATCTCCTGTGTTTCCTTGTGTGCCACTGGCCTCTGCTCCTGCAACTGGGACCTGGCACAGAGCCTGTCTCCGACCCCTTTGCGCCCTCCCTTCAGGTATGAAAATAATTGTTGTAGTAAGAGAGATTACAAAAGTTCATTTGCAGAGTGGAATTAATTTCTTTTTAATCTTTGCTGCTAAAAAGCCATGCTTAGGCCAGTGAATTCAGACCAGTACCTCCATAAAGCTATTTAGTCCATCTTAGAACTGTCCATGAGAAACAGATGACACCTTCCTCTTTCTGCTGACTTCCAGAATACATCTAAACATTTAGCTTAGGTTGGACTCTTAACTTCTCCCTAGTTAAAAATACATAAGATCCTATCAGTTCCAGTGCCCAACCACCTCCTGGGGGAAGAACCTGTTCCTAAAATCCACCCCAAAACTCCCCTGGCACAGCCTCATACCCTTCCAGAATTATGCTGGCATCCACAGCAGAAACTGAAAGTATCACCAGCCTTTGTGTAATTAAAATTCTCTGTGATTGCAGCTCATTGTAGGTTGTGCAGTGGTGTTGCTATTTCCTGGCTGAATATTTAATGTATGCAACCAACAGCTCCAAAAGGACAGATATTGCAATGAGACATCATTTCAAAATTCACCAGCCCTCAATGTCAGACCACTGTAGGTTTAGACTCATTTTCGCTGCTTGACCCAATAAATACTCCATGTTTCAGGTTCCTGTGAGAAAAGGGAAAGTGACTTCCCTTAGGTTATTCATTAATTATTATTTTTTATATAAATGGACATTTTGAAGGGAGAAGGGAGGGACGTGTTTTTTTCTAAACACTGATCACAAACACACAGAAATTAAAGGCAAAAACCAAACTCCATTTAGGCAGAAGTGTAATTCTGTTAACAGTCAAGTCCTTAACAAGTTTCTATTTCCTTCAATAAGTGAATCATTGCACAATGGGTAGCTCTGAGACAAGAAATTAACAGCTCTTTTCTCCTCTGCAGTAAATTGGAACTATTTTCTCCCAGCCTGTTTGAAGTCAGTTTCATTGCACCACAAGTTGACTTAGGGAGTGAACCAAAACCCATTTGTGTCATCAGGGCTAAGATTTGCATCTCTTCACTTTAGACAGGGAGAAGTCAGACACCTCATCTGAGCTCCTTACCCCAGGCTCCTGTCAGAGTCAATGGAGGGAAGCCTTCTGAGACAGATTCATTCTATTTATCTCAGGATACATGAATCACCTTAAGAGGAACTTGTTGCTCTTCTCTGACTATAAACTGAGCCGTAGGGTGGCAGATTCAGGTTTAAGCAACTTGCTTGCAGTTATTTAACTTAGGGCACATGAATTTCACCCTGGGAAGCTTATATTTTATTTCTCCAAGCAGCAGACCTGATTTTATGTACCTCTAGTAGCTCCAAATATTCTTTGCAAGCCACTTCAGATGTGGAAACACAATCCTTGTCTTTATACTGGAAGATAAAGAATATGTTACACAGTTTTCCTATAAAAATCACAACTGTCTACCAGTAAAATACCTTCTAGACCCAAGAATTAAACTTGACTTCTGTCTTTGACTACTTTCACTTTGTTTTTTTCCCATTCACTCACCCCTCTGTACGTGATCTTGTACTTTCTCCTACTTCTGTGTGTTTGGGCAAGCTGTTGCATGTGCTGATGGGCCAGCAGGCTGCTTTCCCCCTGGAATTAGAAGGGATTTAAACTCTCTTTCCCATGGTGAGGGCACTGTTGGTTATCTTTTCTTTCCCCAGCTGCCAGCTTCCACAAAACTTGTCAGGACTTCATATCTTTAAGACATCTATTCCTCTCAGTCAAATGTGCTTAAAATTAACCCACGTGCTCAAAAAATGAGTTGAGGGAGGAAGAAGAGGATTTGAACGTACTCTTGGGCAGGACATATTCCTTTAAAATTAGATTATGATATGTTTCTTCTCCTCTGTGAAATATGGTAAGATTTCTAGAGTAAGGGTACTTACAAAGGCAAGTCATATCTTATTTTTGGTACAGTTCCTCTCTTTTTGAGGCAATACCTCTCTTTGAGGAATATAGAAGCTACATCAAAATATATAACTATAATATAACCAACAAAAACACAATGATATTTTTCTTGGTGTACTGACAAAACAACTCTCTCAGATGTTCCAGTTTCTCTTCAGCTCTATTCTGCAGGACAGATATCTTCACATGTTTACTTTTTACCCAGTGGGCTTGCTTTTTTTTTTTTTTTTTTTTTTTTTTCCTTCCCTGGGAATGCCTCAGTTTGTTATGCCCTGAAACACAAAGCATTAACAGCCTTTTAGAGAGTGCCAACACATGGTGGAGGTAGCTACCTGCTCTGTTTTCCATAAAACTGGTGTTAATGGGCTCTAGAGGGGTCCCTCAGTAAAGACACGGAGGAGTTCAAGCATTTATTGACTGGTTTGTATCTCACAGAAAAATTCGAAGTGGAACACAGGAGATGTAGAGAAAAGCCACACAAATGAGAAGTTACTAATGAAGTGTTTTTACAGTTGGGGTTCAATGTGTGAGCTTGTAAAAGCTGATTAACTGCTATTGTGTTTTCATCTAACTGGTTTGATAATTTGTTGGTTAAATGGCTCAGCTGAGAAACCAGTGAGTGTCCTTGGAAACATGCTGGTGCAAGAGTTAAAGCCTTGAATCCACACAGAGAGGGCAGGTTTATGTTGTGGATCCATGATCCACTTCTCTTTTAATAGGTGAAAGAAAGAAGTCTGAAAAGTCATATTTTGTTCCTACAGTTTTGCCTTTGAGCCTGCTTCAACCATTAACATTGAAATCCTCGTTAATTTCTCTTTTTCTTAATAAAGGTGATTAAGTTGCCTTTATGTTGATTTTCTTCTTGTTGTTCTTTCATTCTTCAATATTTCTTTTTCTCATTCACTTTCTTTCCCCCTTTGTCTCTCTCTTTTTCTTCCACCTCCATTTAATGACTCTGTTTAGAAGAGACTATTCTGGGCTGGATTAACAATTAACTCAAAACAGTTAACTACCACATTAGTGCAACAACAATACAATACAGGAGGCTTGATGAAAAAGGTCTGGAAAAACTGCAAACATCACTTTTCAAAAGAATTACTGGAAATCTGAGGTAGGGGGGTGAATAGAAGATGTGGAAGTTTATCTTTCTTTTAAGGTCTGTTTTTCTAAAATCCCCCCTCATTCTGAATTCAAATCTTGTTGCTTTAAGATTGTAAAACCTGTTATCTAATGTGAGAACTGGGAATTGTAAGGCTTTACTGAACGTGTATCTCCCTGAGCCAATAGATCCCTGCAAATCCTACTGATTTTAGTTTGGTGATGGACTTGACTGTCAGTAAAGCTGAGCTAGATCTTGTTGGCAAACAGATACTGAGTTAAATTAGTCATTATGAACAACAATTCCGTTCCTCAGACATCCCAGAAAAAATTCTGCAAATGGATTTGGTGTATTAAACTCATCTCTAACAAACTAAACAGACCATGCTCTTAAAGGGTGGGCTGAATGAAAATTCTGAATCAAGAAATCAGTGTGAAAAGTTGGGGGGAGGGGGGGGGGTCTTTGCAGAATAAAAAACAAGCAGCAAAGCCAACCCTCCCACAATAATTTGACTCCAAAAATGCCTGTGGGGCCCTGTTGGGGATTGCAGCTTCTGGTTTTTATGTCTTCCTCTAGCAAGATTTGGATTTTCCAGTCACATTGAATCTCTCTTGGTGCTCTAAGATGTAGGACCCCAGGACATGCCCACTGCCCCTTACTTTGAGAGAAGAGCCTCTGTTCAACAGATCACAGAGAGCTACAACAGTGTTTCTCAGTTGAAATAAACTCATTTTCATCCAGGTTTGGAGTAATAGTCTAAATAATTAACTTTATTATTTTTCCATTTTCCAGTCAATTTTACTAAGAAAAGAAAAATCCTAGAAAAAGTCACACAGCCTTAGGTAATGCTAAACATGTCAATTCACTCTTCCAGGTGTAGTTCAGAAAAATAGGGAGCAGATTCACAGTCACTACTTCAGTTTTGGTTTTTTTGGTTTTTTTCACCAAAGGAAAAGTACATTAAAAATTAAAACAGTGAAATAACTGAACTATTTTGTTTGTAATATGTGGAGGGCTATAATGCAATATCAAACCTGGATGAACTTCAACACCTCGTGAAGATGACCAAGGTCTTGTCTACTTTGATTTTTGTATTTCTAAAGGTGGCATTCTACTGCCTGATAACTCTCTCTTTAAATGATTATTTTTTTAATATCTAGTTAGAATTGCATTTATTGCAATGCTACCTTTCTGTCTTGTCTGTGTGACTCTCAGATGACAGTCGGATGCCACCACCTCTGCAAAGTCCCCTTAGAAGGCTGAAGACAGCAATTATACTGCCCCTTCTCCTTCCTTTCTCAAGGTGGAACAGTCCTAACCCCTTCAGCCTTCCACAAAACATGCTTTACTCTCCAGCTCCCCTGAAAGCCTCCACTGGACACACTCCAGTCTCACAATATAAGGCTTCCTGTAAGCAAACACAGGGGAATAATCACTTCATCCAATCTACTGTTACATTTTTCTTAATGTACCCAGTACAAGTCAGCCTCTATCACCGTGAGGCTGCACTGCCCACTCCTCTTTGTCTTACTGCTCTTCAAGCACCCCTTGCCACAGAACTGCCCCAATGGCATCAACCCCAGCCTACAGAATTTCATTAAATCTCTCTGTCCTGAGTGCAGACTTCTGAGTGTGCATTTCCTTAATTTCTAAGTCCTTGCCAGCTCATCCCTCCAGCTAAATTACTGCTCAGTGTCAGTCCTGTTCTCCAGGAGAGAGAGGAGCTGGGCCTGTTGAGCCTAGAGAAGGATAATGAGGGGGGATCTTTCTGATGCTTATCAATATCTGCAAGGTGTGTGTCGAGAGGCTGGTGCCAGGCTCTGCTCAGAGGTGCCAGCAAAGGGCAGGGAGCAATGGCCATAAACTTAAACACAAGTTCCACCTCAATGTGAAGAAGAAATTCTTTATGGTGAGGGTGGCAGAGCACTGGAACAGCTGCCCAGGGAGGGTGTGGAGTTCCCTCTCTGGAGACATTCCAAACCTGCCTGGATGCATTTCTGTGTCACCTGCCTGGTGACCCTGCCTTGGCAGGGGGTTTGAACTGGATGTGACACTGTGATTTGGGTTTGGGTTCTCCAAAAAGAATTATCACATCATTTTCTGCTGTACAGTAATTGAAAAAATAGATCAAGGATGAAAAGGACCCCAGAGAAAAAAGAAAAACACAAACACACTTTTATATATTTTGAAGCACAGAGAAAATGAATCAAACTGAGACAGCAGAGAAAGACATAACAGGCCTGACTGTAAGTTCAAGATAGACAAATGGAAATCAAAAAGCAGTCATGATTTTGAGCACCAAAATAAACAACCAGGACAAATCATGGAGCCTCCAGTTCTTGATGTCTTCAGATTATGTCCAATTGTCTCTCAATGTGAACTAATTCAGACAAATACAAATTGCTGGTACTGACACAAGGAAAAGTAGACGAAATGCAATGGCCTGTAGAACGCAGGAAGAGAAACTGAATTATCTAATGGACTCTTCCAGGTTAAAGCTTTTGAATTTATGAATAATGTCTGAGACAAATCTGTTGCTGAAATAATACAGATGTCTGTAATGATCCCTGCTCATTCTATTGTGTAGCTGCTTTCCTTGCCAAATGTAACCACTTAATGTTTCCAGAAAAATGGGCACCAAGGTACACGTCATTCCAGGAATTTTTTATTCCAACAAGACTGATAATATAAATACTGCATTAAATTCTATGAGATAGATGTGGACACATGCAGGGCAGATTGACATCACTCTTACACTTTTTATCAACTTTTATTTTCTATACAAACCTATAAACTGCTCCAAGGGCTCCACTCCTCCACCTCTCTGCTCTGGAGCCAGGCTGGGAGAGCTGGGGGTGCTCACCTGGAGAAGAGAAGGATCCAGGGAGAGCTCAGAGCCCCTTCCAGGGCCTGAAGGGGCTCCAGGAGAGCTGGAGAGGGACTGGGGACAAGGCCCTGGAATGACAGGGCACAGGGAAATGGTTTTAAATCAAAGAAGGGCAGATTTATATTGGATATTAGGAGGAAATTCTTCCCTGTGAGTGACGGTGGGCAGGCCCTGGCACAGGGTGCCCAGAGAAGCTGTGGCTGCCCCTGGATCCCTGGAAGTGGCCAAGGCCAGGCTGGATGGGGCTTGGAGCACCCTGAGATAGTGGAAGGTGTCCCTGCCCATGGCAAGGTATGAAAATTGATAATCTTTAAGGTCCCTTCCAACACAAACCATTCTGGGACTCTATTATTAACCAGACAACAACTTATTTCCACATCCAGCCCAATATTTAGTGTTTTACCTGAAAAGTATTCATAAAATATTTGAAACAATCTAGTCTTAGAGTTCCTGGACTAACTCCACCTTACCCCTTTGTGGTGCAGAAGATTTTTTTAAACCTTATCTATATGAAATGTTGTTTCCATTGCAAAAACAAACAAACAAACAAAAAATCATTTTTACAGTTCAAATCATAGTTCTATTTTTTCCTGAAATCCTTCCTGTCAGAAGGATTTCTCCCAAGAATTTCACCCAATATTGATGCAGAACCTTCAAATTTTTCAGAATGGAGTTAGGAAAGTATTTCCCTTGTCTTGTCTTCTAGAAGAGAAACTCTGTGCCCCTAAAAAAATAAAAAGGAGCCAGCCACTTGTGTCTTGTGCTTGTGTGAGGGTTTCTGTAAATATAATGAAATTGAAAAATTAATTCCTGCTTTCATAGGAATTAATTTTTAAAAAAAATTCCTGAAATATGCACTGCCACCAGACAATCAAGAGTGAGAAAGAGAGAGAGACAGGAAGAGAGAAAAAGCTGGCTCCATGCAGGGCCTTTTTGCTTACAGCTATGAGACAGTGCTGCACTTTCTCCTAATAACCTTGACCTGCTTTTCCTGGCTCAGCAGTAGCATCTGTGTCACATCGGCTTAGCATCTGTTTATCAATCCAACAGCACAAACCTGATTCCTGCTCCTATTCTCTCTACTGCTCACCATGTTAAAATGACTGAATTAAACTGGCAGAATTCAAGAAAAAGGAGGCTGAGAGAACAGCTCTGTAAAAAGAAAAGGAAAGGTGAAAAATAAAAAACAATGTAGAGGAAGGGGAATGCTGTATGTAAGAGCTTCATTTATTTTATTTTATTTTATTTTATTTTATTTTATTTTATTTTATTTTATTTTATTTTATTTTATTTTATTTTATTTTATTTTATTTTATTTTATTTTATTTTATTTTATTTTATCTCAATGCATTTAAAGGAGAAGTTTGTAATGAATAATGACTGCTAAAATCTCTTGTGCAGATTTCAGGGCCAAAGGCTCTCAAAGCAGAGAAGACAGCAATCTTCTCAGACTTTTTTGAGAAAAGACCTGGCAAGTACAATGATGTAATAAATGACAATCTACCTGCAGTCTCTTCCTCCAGGTGAAAGAGCAAAACACCAGTGAATAGGATTTAGTGCAGATCTTTACCAAACAGGGTGAAAGCTATTGGGAACTCCCCAGTCTTGCCCCTGAGGTTTACTTTGCCCCCTTTGGTACCACTGCTGTGTTCTTTCCAGTTCTGAGATAAGAACCATAGAATATCCTGAATTGAAAGGGACTGACAAGGATCATCTGTGTCATTCCTGGATCCCAAAAATCACATTGCATGTGTCTGGGAGTGTTGTCCAAACACCTCTTGAGCTCTGGCAGCCCTGGGGCCCTGACCATTCTCTGGGGAGCCTGTTCAGTGCCCAACCACCCTCTGGGGGAAGAACCTGTTCCTGATATCCAAAATCAACCTCCCCTGACACAGCTCCAGCCCTTCCCTTGGGTCCTATTGCTGGCCACCAGAGAGGGAAGAGCAGGCACAGAAAGCCTCAGTTAAAACTGAGATGTCAAACAGTGCAATATTATTATTTATTTTTTATCATTGCCATGTTTGGATCTGAATGAAAGCAGAGCCCCACTGCGCTGTGCATGAACAATGCAGTGTTTATCTTCCAATCCCCCACCTGCACAGAAACTAAGGCAACAGGAAAAGGAAGGGAAAAAGAGAACTGGAGAAATTCTCTGATCTGCTGGAAACAGCTTCATGAGTCTAGGGTATTGCAGACTTGAGTAAAGGTCTCATGAGTACCCAGTGTTTAAAGCATAAAACAGAATAGTAAAACAGACATATACCAAATTAATAAAAACACACACAGTTTGGCATATCAGCACAAATAGCCTCAGCTTTGGGGTTATATCTCCTACATAAAACCATATTTTTTCCAGTAGCACAGAGATCACTGAGTTCATTAATGTTGCACTGGGAAATGTTCTGGGTACTGATTTGGACAGGAAATAAACCCAGAGACATGCTGTACCATCCTAAATTATTCTCTGGAAATTTCCCATGCTTTACCTCCCTGAGAAGTCTGAGACCAAAACCTGACTGTGGTGTGGCTGGGCACCAGTGGCATGTAAGAAGTCCTTTTACAATTATATTTATACACATAATTATTGATCCTTCCTTCAAATGAATGAATGGAGAATTTGGATTACATCTACAGCGATGCAAGCTGAGCTGTTCCACTAGATTTTGTCCCTACATCCAAGATTTTCTGATACTAAATAAAAAAATAAAATAGATGAGAAGGAGGGATTCATTGCAGTTATACAAACTGCCAGCTATCAAAACCATATGAGTGGGTCTCAGTGTGAGGTAAATACATGATTTACAGGCTAATTCACTGCTCAGGCCACCTCCAGTGAACTTAGATTAGTCAAGAGATGAGTTTGAAAGAGAAAACATATGTAAACAATTGCTGAACCTCCAAAAGTTTCCACACTAGTCCAAAAGGATTCTTCCACTGGGAAGCAAAGGATAAAATTATTTGGGCTATAGATCTGTGAAGGAGCAAACAGCCAATGCTGACTTTGATCCAAATTACAGTTTTTCCAGAGTTCTTAATGTAACAATGCACATGGGTATGCTACAATCTTGAAAGAGGAGCCCTTTTGCTTTTTGTTTTTAACAGCTTTTCACTCTCTCTTCATTTTTTGTCTGAGAGCCATGTCAGAAACTCCTAGGAAAGCACACCCAATGTCATCGAGGTTGTAGGATTTCACCTATATTTCACACAGGAAGGCTTTATTGCCCCAGGGTTAGTCAGAATCCTTCCCTAGCTCATTTTTGCAAAGGCTGGGCTTGATTCGCATCAGTAGCTGTCCAGACTTCACTTCAGGATTCCTCATGCCTCAGGCTGGAGACAGAAACAGCAGGAGGTGAACAACAGGTTGGGTTTGAGATCTGGTGTTTATGGAAGCCTGGGTTCTATCACAACAGGATTACATTTGTATATAAAATAGGATATAATTTTGGGAAGATGATAACTGATGTCAGGAATAAAGTTAACTTTTATTTAGGAGGTGTTTTTTTGAGCAGACAAGAAGTAGTTAAAGCAAGAGTAATATCAGCAAGAAGAAGATGTGAGAAAGACTATCTTGAGATATATCAAACTTTATTCCACTGTTAACAAACTCAGGTGTTTAGGCAAAGTGTGGGATATTACAAAGAGCCAGAGGTTTTGGATTTTATAATATATAATATCTATAGAAGGAATTTATGTAAGGTACCAACAGCTCCCACTGATTGCAGCACTGCACACAAATTAAAATCTCTTGTACTAAAATCTTGTTGTATCTCTTGTGTATTAAAATTTCTTGTTATAACCAGCTTAGAAAGTTTTCCTATGGGGAAGTCCATGAGGAGATGTGGTTCACACAGCAGCCCCATATGTGTCACTTGCCCATTAATCCTCACCTCCATCAACAGTTTATGGAATCCTTTATAATTCGTATTATTAATTATAATTTTTAGATTTGTTTGAATCAAGAGGTAGCAAGAGGAGAAAAATAAGAGAAAATTCATCTCTACATGCCAGTCAGGTATAATATTCCCAAATCAAGCCAAATTCAGCAGTACTGACTGGGCTGCCAGACAAGCTGAAGAACAGCAAGGATCAGGTACTGGGATGGAGCTGGGATTGCCATGTGGGGGAAGGAACCAGACACACTGCCAGGGACCACGTGGGACTGGGGCCACCTTCCTGGAGATATAGGGGGACAGGGCATCGTTGGCTCTGTTCCATCTGGAATGGTTGTTATTTGGCATTTCTGAAAGTTTAGGCATTGGGGATCTCACCTGACTATCGATCATGCAAATGTTTTATGGCTGTGTATGTTTTCCTGTCTTCCTATGAAGCCTGGCTGAGGTATTTGAGAAAGCAGGAGATGTCACAGATCAACGACTCAAACAGGCTGAGTTACTTCCTGAGCAACTATCCATAATGAAAAAAAATAAATAAATAACAGAAGGAAATATCTTTTTAATGGGAGGCTTCAATTTGGGAGACATATGCAACCAGCAGTAAACTTCTCTTCAGATTTAAGAAAAATATAAAGATGAATTAATTATGGGCTGGCAGTTGGTCGTAGCCTAGGGACCAACTGTTATTATTAGATTGCACTCCATACAGAGAGAGGACAGGACAAACTAGTAATAAATACACTTGACTCTCCAAAATAATTCATTTCTCAAAACTGGAAATTACAAAGGGATTTAAAAGGTAAAAAAAAAAAAAAAAAAAAAAAAAATCAAAAATATGAGAAAGAACTTTGGGATTTTTTAAGACGAATATATGAAGCTATGAGACCAAGTTGTGTGAAAGTAAAACTTTGTTCAAAGGCAAAAGAAATGCACTAATTAGAAATAAGAATGCAACATGTGACAACTGGAAAGAAAGAGATCCGAACACACACAGCAATATAAATTAAACATTATAAAGTGTAGAAAATTGATAAGGGAAGCTAAAGACATCAAAGAAAATCCCATGGTTAGTAGGATTAATGACAATGAACTTAATTTTTAGGAATAATTAAGAACAAGCTAAATCCTACAAATAGCATAAGACCATTTAGTAATGGAAACTGCAAAAGTGTTTAAACCCCACAGTGACGGGTCAGGTCTCCATACGTTTCTGTTTATCTAATAAGGTTTGAACAATTTGCATCCTCAAAGAATTTATACACCAAGGAATGCTCTATATCCTGTAATTTTAATAGTCATTATTAAATTAGTCTTGTGGCAACTTTTCTAGTATTTTTTCTAGGGTCAACTTCAAAGTAATCAGTCTATTCTTCTTGTCAGTTCATTTATCTCTGTTTTCAAATTTACTGATATGACACCAGCATATTTTCCTTTTCTAAAATTTCTTTGTTATGCCAATATTGTTAAAAATTATTATCAGGGATTGACTGTGTGATTCTGTGATGAGATTACAAGATCATTTGATAGACTGTAGGTAACCTAATATTTCAGAAGACATTTAAAATTGCTACCACATATTCTAGCACACACCAAAAAAAGCCCACTAAGAACTTTAAGGAAATTCCATAACAAGAAAGCAAGTGTTCAATGGAACAAAAAAGGACAATAAATATTAAAAACATAGGTTTCAGAGGAATAAGAAGTAAATAAAAGCTGTTTCAGATAGATTTGGTTTCTCAACAATTGCATGATTCTGAAAATAAGCATAAAATAAATGTTAAAATATGTTAAAATCAACATTAAAAAGCACAGAAAGATAGGGCTAAGCAACTAGACAGGGCATCCTAAGTACCTCAATAAACCAGGTTCAAAACAACTGCATATTGTAATAGAGTTGCAAGATTTGTTCATTCCCTGTTAGATCTTCTGGGATGTTATTGCTGAGTGCAGAGAAATGTGTAATGTTTTGTAGCCACGTGGGTTTCCTGAGCTAGAAGGGGCCATTACAGTCTGACCTCAGGTATAACAGGGCTTCTCCAGATATTCTTCAGCCTGTGGCCCAAAACATTGCTGTTTTTGCTAAGAACAACATAAACACACCATTCAGGAAATCTGAAACTGATCTTTGATTGCTAAACCAGCCAATTAATCAGAATCTAGAAATGAAGATTAAATAACTCAAAAAAAAAAGCTTCCTTTCCACTTCTGTCAACAAGGACAGCTGTCAGCTCTCCAACTCTGTCTACAGGATGGACTAGCCCTAAGTAATTTAAAATACAGTGGAAATCATGCCAGTGTTTCACAACAGCTTCTTATCAAATGGTTCTTGTATCAAATAGAAACCTTTTATACAACCAAAGCTTTTGGTTTTCTCTCACTAAGAGTGTTAAAATGTGGTCCTAATTCACTAGTTTAGTTCTATTGTTTTAGTTATCCTTTACTTCAAGCCAGTGAAATTTTAGGTGATGTTTTTAGCTTTCCCATCAGCAGCCACATTCCCCATTGGGTCAACTGGGTATTGGCATCACTTGATTTTCCTCTTAGGGAGACACAGCCACAAACACACTCCCACAAAAAGAGAACTTGATCAAGAATGGAAGCCACAGGCCCCTGGTTTTGCAGTGGTTTCTGAACTGGCAGCACCATATCTTCTTTAGGTAGTACAGTCAGTAAAACACAAATTTCCAGTTCAGAGCACTGCCTTTTCCAGTCTGAAACTCACCTAGTCCTGGAACAGGATAGCTGTAATTTTTTTTTTCCTGACTTGTTGTTTGAATACTCTCAAATGCTTCACATCACCAAGGACCTGACCTGCTCATGCCCTAAATTAGAGTATCCCCAAAGCTACCCTAATTTTCCCCATTATGCTTCTACAAGGAGGAACTTGTTCTAATGACAAGGAAAGGGTGGCTTGAAGGAATGTCCCAAATAGTGTTATTTTACCTTCGCTCTTGACACCAAAGAGTGGTTTATCCAGGAACTGCTAAGCTTGCACTTCACCATCTGGAATTAACCCACACAGAAGAAATTCCCAAGGAGATGGTTAAGCTGGTTTTCCAAGTGAGAAACAACCTCAGCAAAGACCAACATCTGGCCAAAGTATCCTGTCATAAACCTATGCTCACTGTGCATAATAAACATGGCTCACTATTAGTCCTGGTTTATTTTTTTCTGTCACTTGAGATCATAAGAGGGGGGGGATGGAAAATAATAGATAGAGAGGAGAGAGGAAGACAGAATTGGTGTGGTGAAACACACCAGTGTTTCCAGAAACTGTAAATCTAAAATGGCATAAATTTATTTC
This sequence comes from Cyanistes caeruleus, assembly GCF_971803275.1. NCBI lineage: Eukaryota > Metazoa > Chordata > Aves > Passeriformes > Paridae > Cyanistes > Cyanistes caeruleus. Next base: position 4,536,921 of record NC_141702.1, read on the forward strand.
AGAACAGTCAATAGCAAGATTTTCTAAAAGACCTGGGAGTTTGTACTACATTTTCAATCACTCATTCTCATCTGCTAGAAAGAGCACCTTATCTTGCAAAGGTTTCTGGAACCATCCAGCCTTCACCATTTTATTGTAAATCATAAGTAGCATAGACAAAAAAAAATTTTTTCTAAATTTTTGTACTCCACAGGTCCTTCTGGCCTAGAACAGACAGGGTTTATCACACTGGTCATCTGCAGGACTTGCAGATTCGTGAACAGAGAAATCCAGGTTAATATCTTATAAATTTATTCTTATCTCCAACCAATTTAGCACTTCTAACACAATTAAGAGTGTGGAACTACTTATTCATCCCAAGCTCTAGGCAAGCATCTTCCCTACCCTATTTATTCATGTGGAAAGGTCTGTTTGTTCAAATAATTTGCTTCTCAGTGTCTTTTCCAGCCTCTTTTTGATAATCAACTTCTAACTTATTGTAACCTTCCCACAAAAACAATTTTCCACGTAATACTTTTCCCATCAGCTCCACTCTCTCTCATAATTGTTCATTAGGAATACATTCATCAGCTCCAAAATTTATTTTATTTTAAAATAAATTTACTTTCCCTCTCATTTATTTTTCCTTTTTGTTTTCTGACACCCTCACAGACCTTCAACTTTCACAGGCCTTCTCCACACCTTTGGTTAGCACAAGGCTTCCCACCAGCATCCCGTTCCTTGTCCATGACCTCCTGCATTGCTTTTTCCCGTCCTTCCACCTGACTCCCTTGATTTAATCTAAAATCAGATTATTTCTACAGTGTAATACCAGAAAAGTGAAAAATCTTATTTTAGTATCGCCTTGTGTTTCTTTTGTACCTTGAGCTTGATTCCAAAAATCCTGACAGTCTTGCAACACTCCCTCAAGAAGTTCCCTTAATTTTTGCATCAGCTTCCTCTTTGTGAAAAATTCTTATGTCTTAAAGGTCCTCTACCTTCTGTATCTTCTATTATATATATTTTTATATGATATCTATTATCATATTCAGCATGATTAAATTAGGCTTATGCAATTTTTTTGCATTATTATTGGGTTTTGCTATTTCTAACATGAGAAGAACATGTATAAAAACAGGTTTTATTCCTTTTTTTTCCTCTTAACAACCTCATACTTGGGCAATACCTGAGCTTTTGGTTTTCCTCTAATGGGGTATTTATTCCTCTGAGACACTGGTCAGCCAGGAGAATATTTATGTGGTAATAAAAAACTTTAACAGAGGGTTGTTTGGATCTAATAGTCTCAGGTATTTCAACACATCTTTGCTTGTCATGTGTCATGCTGAATTACATCGTGGCCTGCATGTGCAGCAACCCATAATGTAACCCATGTAATATAGTTTGAAATGTAATGTAGTGGGAAGGGGGCTTAAAGGGAAAAATCACTTTTTCGTGCTGGATAAAAGCTGTGGACTAAGAAAGCAGCTTCAGACTATTGGGGAACTGGGAAAAATTAAATGATAGCTCAGCAACAAGCCTGCAAAGAAATCTGCAATAATGGATTAAATGTAACACATTACATCATTATTAATAATTTCCATTAATATTTTTCCATTTTACAGCACAGATCATTTTTTGTCTGAGTCATCCAATGACTACTAAATGTTAATTCATGCCTGGCAAATTCCAAATTCAATTCTTATAATTAAATACAAATGCAGAAAGGTAAATAAACATTCACAGAGGATAAATGTCTGGCTGGGACACAGGGGCAGAGCCATGGAGAGAAACCAGGTGTCCTGATTCTCAGGACTGAGCTTTAGCCTCTTGGTAACATCTTTTGCCTCCAATCATGTGCTTCTACTGATGTATCCTGCTTCAGAAAGGATTTGCTTCTTTACTCAATAGTCTGGGTGTGCTGGGGAGGAAAAGCAAGAGAGGGTACAACAGATTTCCATTTGAGGTAAAGGAATTAAAAAGTCCTTCTGTTCTTACAGAGGATCTGATTCTCTAGGGAAATGATGCTATTTGCTTTGATGAGGGGGTGGTGGGGGAAGGAAAAAAGAAAAAAAAAAACCTGCTTTTTTCTGGCAGAAATGGTGAAATTTCACCCTTCAGCAATTTGGTGAAAGCTGATAGCTGTGGACACTTCTCAGCCTGGGTAGCACAACAAAAGGCTGCACCATGAGAACTGGCAGATGCAAGGAGAGAGAGAGGAAAAAATTAAATTACACTTTAAAACTGTTGGCCAGGCTGTCCAGTTCAGGGAATCTGCTCTGCCATCCTCCCTGCTTGCACAGGTTTGGTGAAAACTGAGAGAGGAGAGAACTGAGCTCATTTTTGCCAGCTGGGAATCCAGCACACGATAAAGCAGGTCACTGTGAACCACTGGTACTAGGGGAGGATGTGGTTTAATTAACCTGTCTCAGGTGCAGCTCTTCCCTGTCTGAAACAAGAATCACATCACAGGGCAGAGCAGAAAGGTCTGGCTTGGATCTGCAAATAGAAGCAGGATCATGAAACAGCTTTGGAAGTGAAGGATATACAAGCCAAGCCACAAAGAATCATGGTGGGAAACCCTAAAAAAGTGCAAAATGTGCCAGTTTTAGTTGACACAAATCAGTTGTGGAAAGAAGTTACATTGCATTTAGATCAAGACTATTCAAGTGAACAATCCCTATTGACTATGCTTTTTTCCTTTTAATTTCATGATTAATTAAAAGATTAATATTATTATTATTTATTACATCATAATTACTATATAATGCAATATATTCTTTTCAAAGCAGAGCATGCAATTTGAATTGCTAATATAAAAGTAAAATTAGCATTGCAGATTATTATTATTATTATCATCATCATCATTATCATCATTATCTTTATAAGAATTATTAAATTTCAAATCAAATTTCGGGATTGTCTGGCTTCAATACAAGTAAAACTTTCAAAGGTTTTTCTTTTTAGAATGGAAATGCAGGTCTCTATTTTTGGGACTTATGCAAGGCCACTGTATCAGAAAAGCAGTAACCATTTCCAAAATCATCAACAGTTGGCCAGGGGAGAACAAGCTTGAGTTTAGGAAAATAAGTTGCTCCCCTTGTTTCTCTCCTTTGACTAAAAGGGGGACTGGAGGAAACAGGTTCCAATAGAGCACTTATGGATCTGTTCAGTCACTCACAAGCAGCTTGTGCCATCTGAGACCTCATAGGTTTCCCCCCTGGCCTCCAGCTGCCACTCCAGAAGGCTGCTGGTTTCCATCAGCCCCGTGTCATATCTGTCAGTGCTGTGCAGATGTCTTGGATATCCAGAAGTGCCTCCAATGGCATGAGAAGCCTGTGTTAAGGCAACCGAATTCTGCTGCTCTAATAGGATTCAGCTTCAGATTTAGACAAAGCTCCAGATTCAGTTATTAAACACAGGCGTCTGATGACGTTTGAGATGCTCCAGCATTCCTGAGACATCTGCACAACACTGGCAGATGTGGCAGAAGCCTTGCAGGAGACCCACAAGGTCTGAAGCAGAAATTGGAGGCCAAATGGAAAAACTTACAGTGCCATGAGTGGCACAATGTGTGTAGTGAAATGAATCTTTAATCTAGTCAACATAGCCAACAGTCTAGTTGACTGTCCAGATGATTAGATCACAGAATCACAGAATAATTAGGGTTGGACAGAACATCTGGAGATCATCCAGTCCAACCTCCCTGCCAAGGCAGGGTCACCTAAAGCAAGATACATTGGGAACACATGCAGGTGGGTTTTGAATATCTCCAGAGAGGGAGGATTCAAAACCTCCCTGGGCAGACAGAGGTGTCTGCTCCAAGATGAGATTGTTACCTGCCCCAGCTCTGTTGGCTGTATTGATAAGATCTCCCTTGACTTAATGGGAACATCAGTTCCCAGCTCATGTAAAGGCACTGCTTGGACAGATGTGGTTCTGAAACTGAATTGAAGCTCAGTGTTTGCTGGATGAATCTCCTCTTCAGAGTTCCTGAGTGAGCATCTCTACTGGGCAGTCCCCACTATTTCCACTGGTCTCTCAGGCACACATAAATAACATGGAAAGGGATGGCATGTTTTGTTAGCTCAGAGGTGGAATTCCCTTTGAGTTCTGTTGCAGATTCATTAAATCATAGAATGGCTTGGGTTGGAAAGCATCTGAAAGATCATCCAATTCCACCCCCCTGTCGTGGGCCAGGATACATTCCACTAGACCAGGTTTCTTCAAGCCCCACCCAACCTCTCTTTGAGCACTTCCAGGGATGGGGTATCCAAAATTTCTCTGGGCCACCTGTGCCAGGGCCCCACCACCATCACAGGGAAGAGTTTCTTCCTAATATCCAATCTAAACCCACTCTGTTAGTCTGAAGTCATTCCCCCTTGTCCTGTCAGTCCAGGCCCTTGTAAAAGGTCTCTCTCCATCTTTCTTGTCATCTTCTTTCTGGTACTGGGAGGTCAAAATTAGGTCACCCTAAGGCCTCCTGTTCTCCAAGCTGAGTAATCCAAATTCTTTTAGCCTTTCCTCATAGGAGAGAAGCTCCATCCCTTTAATCATCTCTCTGACTCTCTTCTGGGCTAACTTCAACAACCCAAAGTATTCTCTGTGCTGGGGACCCCAGAGCTGAATGCTGGGGTCTCACAAGAACAGAGGAGAGGGTCAAATCTGCACCTTTAGGGCTCAGCAGAGCTCTCCTCTCCAGTAGATTCTGCATATCCCACTTTATACACCTGTGGTAAATGTTGTCACTTGGGTCCACGTGAGGCATTTCTTGTGTATCTACAACAGATTGAAGGTGTTTGTCTGAGAGAAGGAGTGAGAAGAGTTGTGTAGACATTCTCTGTAGCCTGGTAAAATGTTATTCTCCTCAGGAAATGTCACATTCTGCTGAACATCAGTGTCTTTCAAAGCATTCTATATCTGCCCTTAATAGGCAGGATGTCTGTGTCTGTACTTCTGCAGAGACTGTACTTGGGGCAGATTTGAGATTAATTTAACTTCCTCAAAAAATCACTAACCTGGCTGAAACAATTTTTTTCAGATTTTTCAAATTTCAGGTCCTGATGGAGTCCGTGGGCAGGTTGTGTCCATGGGAAATTTGGTCTCAAGGAGCTAAGCTTCAGAAACACACATGGCAAACAACTCCTCCAAGACCTCACTCTGCACATATGTAGCCAATGAAATTTTAATATTGAATAAAGGAATCACTTTGAAATTCCATCTACGCAGCCTTTTCCTTCCTTTACAGCATTTCAGGGGTAACACAATAGCCAAGTAATGCAATAATAACAAAAATAACTCTAACAAGCTATGCTTGATTCCACTGCAGCACAGCCTATAAGGGCAATCTTTTCTTTCTTTTAATAATGCTTTTATTGCACAAATTTAACAGAATTATGCCCTAATTATACCGGATTTTTTTTTTTATTTGCCACTGGGAGGAAATATAGCAGATGAAGCTCTTTGAGAGTGCATGGTTCATACAGCTGTATTAAATACTTCCAAGTGCTGTCTTTATGGTTGTTAACAAGTCAGGACCAGACACGCTTGCATTTTCTGAGTGCCTTTGAGGATGGCATGGATTAAACTTGTATTTTTATTAGAGCTGCTCAACTCATTCACTGAGAAATAGTGTCTGACTGTGTTTTCAAAACTGGCATCTGTAACTCAGAGAGAGGTAAACTGACACCTAAAACCAGACAAATTACATTGCACAGAGATAGGGCTCTAAAAGCTAGTTTTTTTCTGTCCAGTCTAGACCAATTTGTTTGGAATCTGCACATGAAAATAAGCAATACTTGAGGGGCTTTGTTTCTCCATAGTACACAAGTCACAAAATGGGTTCTCCAAAGATCCCTATTTCTTTCCATCAGTTTTAAGCAGTATGTGGTGACTAGTTCATGGAAGTCTAATTTTTTAACATGTAAATTTGGATGAGATGAATCCTAAAAAATAAAAAAAAAAGGTTAATTCAAGCTGAATTAGCAGGCAAGGTAAAGAAAAGCTGGTGAAGTCTCCCCAACTTGAGTAGCTTCTGCACCTTCCTCTCCCAGCCTAGAGACTGAATGGCTCATTCCTGTCCTGCTGCAATCAGTGCATGAGCATTATCCCCATCCCCACAGATCACATTTCAAGCTGGCAGCCTGGGGAATCTAGATTTGGAATTACTTTGGTCTTGTGACATTTTGAGTGTCAAGTGTGAAACAGGTGCTTGATTTGCATAAAATTATGATCACACATGTTAACCCACACCAAAGCAAGTAAGGCAAAATTGTTACCTGAAACCAAAGACACCCAAAGTAACTGGTTTTCAAATATAGGTTTTCAAAAGCCAGAGCTTATATCATCAGCTCTTGTCATTGGTGTAAATCCAGAATGACTCGAATAGTTCCACTGATGAAACAGGTGTTGGCTCTTGGACTGTTGGCAAACCCAGCAGTCCAGGTTCCAGTTACAGATCATTGATAAGTCTCAATAAAGTTTTTAATAGTCAAATGTTTTGTCTGAATTTCCAAAAGATGTCTCAGCAGGTAATTTACATTGAAAAAATAATTCTGATTTCTTTTCTCTCTTTGGCTAGATTGTCCATCAAGAGGAGTTTACACTTCATCATCCTTGGAAAATGTTCCTAACACTTCACTATCATTGTAGCACAAAATGATCTGGAAGAGATCCCAAAAAAGTCAAAATCCCATTTAGAATTAGAAAATGAAAACATAGAAAATTAAAACATAGAAAACATCAGTGTTTTTGATTTTTCTTCCTAGTCATGGCTAGGCAAGAATAGGAACAAGAGATGGATAAGATCAGCCAGTTAACATCAGTTCTCAGGTTCACAGTTTTGCCTGGGAATATTTTCCTTGTGGATTGAAGAGTGTTCAGCTATCAGGGAAAGCTAGGCAGGTGGTAATTCATAGAATCACAGAATCATTAAGTTTAGAAAAGACATCTAAAATCATCATGTCCAGCCATCAGACCAGCAATACCATGCCCACATCTAAATCCCTGGGAAAAAAATTAAAGTGACAAAGTCTAGAAGATCACAAGTATGATTTAATATGTTTTAATTAAATTATATTTTTGCTAAAACTCGGAAATTATCAATAATTATCAATCTTATTTTTTATTATTTTAAGAATTTATGAGAAAGTAGGAAATTTATAGGGTCTGTGGAGAACCAGAAGTTCATGTGCTTAGCCAAAAGTACAGAATAAAACAGTTCTGTGTGAAAAAAGATGTCTCATACAGATCAGTTAGCTCAAAAAAAGGATGTTCTTTTGGTGCTGCATTTACTCTGCAAGGCTTTGACTTCAATTCCCATCTCTACCCTATAATTTCTTTGTGACTTGCTTAAAACTTTCGTCATCCCTTTATTTTTGATTTTTCATATTTACGATGGGAAAAATAATAGCTCTTTTCCCCGTGAGGGGGTGCATTGCTCGTTATTGTTTGAAAGACGTCTTTTGGGGATGTTTTAAGTAGAATCAACCATCTCTTGAGGCCAAAATGACCTCCCCAGGTCCCTCCTGGCCCAATTTCCTAAGCCTCTGTGATTGCTTTCTAGATGCTGCAGCAACAGGGAGCATGTGATGACCTAGAGAGATACTTTTAAATGACTCAACCAACAGAGCATCTCCGGGTACCTCCGGGACTCTCCCTCACAAATGATCTAACACACACTTAAGAAGTTTGTCGAGACATCCAGCCTCATTTTGCTTTTGCTCAATTTCATCTTGTTGCCCCCAGTTATATGAATCCATGAGCCACCCTGAAGGATCCCTGTCCCCCCTCGCTGCGCGCATCCTTCAAATGCTCGCGGAACTGCCAACGCCTTCCCACAACACAGTTGGGGACAGCAGGGACAGGCACCTCTTGGAGCCCCCAAGCACTCAGGAAGAAAGCACACTGCCTGCAGAGATGCCCATGTGGATTTTCTATATTAGAGCAGCGAGCACCTGAGGAGAAACCCACCTGGTGAGTGAGCTTGCATTCATTTTAAAAAAAAAAGGAAAAAAAGAAAAAAACATCAAATGGTGTTTGCCTTACCATCTTAATTCAAGCACTTAATTAAAGCCAACAGAGGATTCTAAAGTGAGGAGAAAAATTAGAGCAACAACTTTTTAATTATGCTGTAGGCATTTTCTCTCTTCCTTATTCTTCCTCCTAAATTCAAACAACTCCACCTCTAAACACACATTTAGACAAAGATGATAGAACAATATTATTATGGGATACAGCTTGCTTAGTGCTTAGCAAGCAAGTACTGCAAGTTGTCTGCACAAATCCATGACCTAAATAGCACAATCACCTCTTACCAGGGATCCCCGAGTCATGGGAACGGAGCAGAAGAAAGAAGGGATAGGAGGCAGTTTAACAGTTTCTCCGTCCAGGAATCTCTGCCAAATGGAAGATCTTCCCAGTAATGCAGAAATGTTACTCTTCCAGTGGTACAGCAAATTGCTGACTGCCTTCAGACAGTGGCAGAAATGAAAGCTCCTGGTCATCTCCTTCCTGTCCTCATCTCCTGGAGCAGCACAGCTCTGGCCTGGCTACAGCAAAGAGCTGAAACTTTCATTTGCTGCACTGCCCACGCTTGTTCTGCAGTGTTACTGGTTGCATAAAACAATGTTTTGCTTTCACAGACAGCAGGGGATTTTACATTTCTTGGGATGGATGGAGGAACGTTCCTGTGGACATGGGCAAGTTTTAAAAGCTATAAAGGCTGCTTCCAGAACCCCACAAAGCCTGGGGATCCTTTAAGGTCTTCATAGGATTAAGTCATGGTAGAAGAGCAAGAAAAATACTTTAACTCTGTCTTCAACCAAACTCCTTTGGGAATTTTTACTCCTTCCTGAAGAGATGGAACTTGACCCAGACAAAGCATTGCAAGGCTTTGAGGCTCTTATTTTCATAAAAGAAATGTGTGAAGCTCTAAGATTACTGTTTTTTTCAGCTCTGTCTGGACTGATAAACTCAACAGGGTTTGGACATGGCCTAAGCCAGGGTCTTGTGCTTCTATACAGCTTAATTGTTATGACACTCCTTGCATGGATGTGACCTCTGCCAACTCCTGTTCTCCCAGACAATGCCTCAGCAAGTTTCATGGGTATGCCAGGACAGCCCTAGAAAAATCCAGTTTTATTTGGAGAAAAAAATAAAAATCAAACCTGAAATGTAAAATATGTAGTAATGATCTTCACAGTCATGTGGGTCTAACAGTTTTTCCTTTTCTGATTTATTTTTGCTTAATTTCTCTTAAAAAACAGGAAAGTCTAATGAGGTTACAGTTGGTATCACTCCTCTGTGCTCTATAAGCCTCTTTGACATTTCACAGAATTTCATTGCTCTGTTTTAGCTACTCACTTGTAATCATCTAGTCTATTATTATTATTGTCTATCTCATTTATTTAAATATCAGGAATGGGATTTTTCTGAGAAAAAAACTTCTGGATTTGGATTTCAGCATTTTGCTCTCACTGGGTTATATTGATATCTGAAAGGATGGGGACAGAAAAAAAAGGAGAAAGAAAAAAAAGGAGATGTAGAGGCAACATCAGTAAAACACGTGCTAATAAGGTGATCTTCCCTAAAAAGTGGTGAGAAGGTCTAGATACTACAAAATACACACAAAAAAATATCTTTTTATAAACCCTCAAAAAAGGTTTTAAATCTGAAATTCAAAAGAAAATGCCAAAAAGAATCAAACAACCATGGTAAATATCCCATCTACCAGATAATTCAGTAAGGCAACACTTTCTCATTTCCAAATCTATCACTTGAAAGCTTCTGGCTGTGTAACTATTTTGAATTTACCTTCTTTATGTATTTAAATGTTATTTTTGAGGAGACTCAGGAACCAGGATAAATCATTTTCTATCCTTTTACAATAGGCTGTAAAGAGACTGCACAGATGCAATCGTGCACCTTCAACACCTCTGCCTGGCTATTGGCTGATTTCTCACTCTCAGTATCAAGGTAGAGAAATAGCCTCAACTGTTGCCTTTCTTTTTTATGATCTTTGTCAACAAAATGACAAATATGGAGCATCTGTCAAAATTGCATGACCATTTTCATTTGTAAAAGTGGGAAACTTATTGAGAACAAGGAGACAGTACATAACATGTCAAACTTTGCTCTGAAAAATCATCAAATACCTCCTGAGAAAATGTAAAAAATTCCTTTCTATTTTGTAATGTTAATATTAAAAATAATTTCTTGAGAAGAAGCGATTTCCAGAGCTGACATAAGACAGTAAGTTTAGTCTTGTGGATGTGATTCACAAAAATATCTGAGAGAGATAAAAATCTAATCCCAGTCAAATCAGTAGTAAAAAGCTCAGTCAGAAAAGGATAACACTGATTATTTTTGGAAACTTTCATTCAATGATTCAGTGTGTTCTTTGACACATCACCCTACCCAGCTTTTTAAGTGGGCCCAGCAATTATCTGCCATGAGCCATTAATAAATATATTCACTTAACAGCTCATGACCATGAAACAAATATATCTTTTCTACTTTACACAGCCACCCCAGAACTAAAGAAAGGTATAAAACTGTCTGCCTGTGAGACTGATGCCCTTATTTAATCACAGAACATGGGAAGCAATTACAATCATCTTTCCCACATAGTCCAAAATATTACACTTATATCCTGGTGCTTAGGATCAAAGAATATCTCAGTTCCTTGCCCTCATATCCTCATTCAGTCTTTGGCTTTGTAGATGGGTGTGCCAGAAAGGGCCCCTCATATTCCCAGTCACAGGGATTATTTTTGTCATCTCAACTTTTGTCCAGAAGATACTAAAATAAGAAAGCTTATTTATTCCATGCACACAAGTTAGGCATCACCCTCACCCTCCCCTGGTCTGATTTTTCAAATCATCTTCAGTAAATAAATTATGGAGGGCTTTGCAATAAGATTAACTTGGGAACAGCACTTAAAAGAGAATATATCTTTTCCCTCTAACCCTTATCTTGCTGAACAATCATAATGGTTTGGGAAGTGAAAAAGATAGGATTACCAATGCTGAAAAGTAAGAAAGCGCCTGTCGCACTAATCTGAAAGAATTTGGATTATTATGTGGATTACCTCTGTAAACTTGTGTACACTGAGCTGGTGACGGTGCTGCGTGTTTATACCCAAGGCAAAGGAATAAAATCCCAGGCATAAGGAAGCCACACTGCTGCAGGAATCACAGAGTGAATTGCTTCCGTAGGAATCAGAGAGGTGCTCTGAATGCTGGAAAAAAAGAGACTCTCAGCTGCCTAACAACCTTAAACACAAGAAACAGATAAAAGGGGAAGTACATCTCCGAGCTGAAGACCCCAGATATGAGATGGATTTTCCTCCCTCTTGTGTTGATGGTGTTTATGAGGTATTTACAGGGCTGAAAAATTTTGGAATATTACAGCAAAGCTGAGATCTCCACATTTCCTTTTTTGCACTGGAAACTCTGTAGAAAGTTATCTTTGAGCAGGGCTTTGACTGTAGTATTCAGGGGGAAAATAAAGTAGATTAAAATTTTCTTTTAAATCCTTTAGGAATAAAAAGTACCCTCATCATAAGTTATGTATAGTGCACATATGATTATCCTGAAATTCTGAGCCTGAACTAGGCTTTGGCCATACAAATGTAATTTTTCCAGTTGTCTTTGTTATTTTACAAATGTATCTTAATTTCTTATCTTTTCCCAACTCTATCTTTGATACTCTCATGCTCTATTTTCCTCTCTCCTCATTGTCTTTCTCTTATGGGAAGAAATTTTAGATGACATCTCCAGCCACTCTTTCTTTCTTCTGCTGCAGGATAAACTTCTCACTCCCACTGGAAAGAATTGGCACATGGGATGCTGATGTCCCATGGCTGTTCTGCTGTGCCTTTCAGTAACCCTCAGTGACTTCCCTGCCTCACATGTGTATTTTCAACCCTTCCACAAACACATTCCCAATCATGCTTATTAATATCCTCCTGTTCCCTACAGCTTTACAAAATTGTCCCCAGGAAGAAACAAAACAAACAAAAAAAAAAGAGGAAAGCATATTTCCAGACAGATTTGCCTTTGCCTTTAGGATACTCCAAACTTGCTAATCTCAGAAAAAACACTCAAACACATTTCACCTGCTTTTTGTTGTCTGCATCGCACTTCCAAATTTCCTCCTGTACATTCCCTTTCCTTTCAAGAAAAAGCAGTTTTAAGGGTGTGATTACTCACTTTCTAAGGATGTAAACAATCTCACACCAAAGTGGTCTCCTCCCTGCTTCCATTACAGGGGATCTAATCAGATCCAACACAGACATCTGCGTTATAGACATCTGAATTGCAAGCATCTACACATAGCTGAACGTCACACTAAACCTGAACAACATGAGCCATCAATCTGTTCAAATGTCCCAAGCAACTAATAGTGCTTGGTTTACACCCCTAGGTAAATTCATGACTCCTAGCAAGACAAAATTAATCTTATTTTCAAAGACTAACATCACGCTATGAAATCAAAGGCCAAGTTTTACTGAGACATCGTTGGAAACTTGGCATAGTTTTGTTTTCTGTTTTAACCTCAATGCTTTGACTCCATCCACACTGAACAGATTGTGAACCTTTGCAATTGAAGAGATTTGCTATCCCATCATTTACTTGCAGGTTAGCATGGTAATATAAAGATATGAAGGGAAGTCAGTACACCCCTTTCCTTCATTGAATATTAACTGGAGAAGCTCAAACACACACAGTGCAACCTCAGGATGCTGTTGGGCTGCAGAAGAGAGGGATTGCCACTGAGCAAAGCCAGCCCAAATGCATTTGTATGCATCTCTCTCTTCTTTACATTTCAGTTTTGACTATTTTTAACTTTCTTGAAAATAGTCTGAAGTTCTAGCAATGTCCTTGGAGAAATACCTTGCCTGAAAGAAACATTTGGTTAAAATTACAGTGGAAAACAAACAATTCTAGCTGCTGCCATGTTTCCCTGAATCCCTCTTCTGCTATTAAGCAAGAGTCTCAGTTCAGCAAAGGAAGGGAAAACCGGGATTTTTGCTGGCTGTGAGGGGGGTGGTGGGGTGTTGTTTATCATTGTTATTTAAATTAGTTTTATATCTCTAGAAGTAGCCAGATTATTAGTTTCTCTGTCTTGCCACTTTGTGGAGCAGGGATAAAATATGACAGAGCCAATCTGCTTTTCTCAACAAGTCTGGCACTACCTGGACAGGATTTTATGTGTTGGTGCTTTACAGAGCTTATTTTCCCCTAAACTACTGCAACTCTGGCAAACAACTGTTTCTCTTGTTTGTTCCATGGTCTCCATTACTTTCTTTCTTGGAAAAGTTTACCACCTATCCTGAGTTTAACCTTTTCATTATCTCTCTCTACAGCTCCCTGGAAGGAGTCTGTAGCCAGGTGAGTGTCATGCTCTTCTCCCAGACAACAAGGACAGGACAAGAGGAAATGGCCTCAAGCTGTACTGGGAGAGGTTCAGGGTGGACATCAGGAAGAATTTCTTCATGGAAAGGGTGGTCAGGGATTGGAATGGGCTGCCAAGGGAGGTGGTGGAGTCACTATCCCTGGAAGTGTCCAAGGGAGGACTGGACATGGCACTCAGTGCTCTGGACTGGGGGACAAGGTGAGGGTTGGTCACAGGTTGGACTTGATGATCTTGGAGCTCTTTTCCAACCTTGATGATTCTATGACTCAAAGATAAACCACCTATCCACGATTAATTAGACTTCTGTCCTGAGAGGCCAAAATCTTTCTCTTTCACAAACAGATGGGAGAATCAAGCCCAAATATCCCAACTTGCCCAAATATCCTGACTCAGTCGCAAGATGTACATTTATACCAGTGCACTAAATCATTTCAGGAACTGTTTTCTGGCCAACTACATGAGCTGGTCACTTCCATTCCATGAGACCAACGTGGCTCCATGCAACCTGCTTGTTAGGAATACTGTCAGGCCCACCCCAGAACATGAACTTTGTCTGGGAATTGCTTAAGCAATTATGATTTTCCATGAAAAAAATTGCACTGGGGCCCATGATGAGTTCCGGTGCTTGAATCCGGCCTTGAGAACTGTTAAATCTGCTGCCATAGATACACTCAAATAAATGAGCCACTGCTTTTATTTAAAGATTTTCAACCTGATATTTAATTTTTAATTTAGTCCAAAACCTTATTTATTTTTTATTTTTTTTGTGGCTTAGTCAAACTCCCCTTTTGCCTGCAGTCAGTCAGAAAAAAAAAAGGAAAAAATAAAAGTCAGCTTGGCTCAACCACATTAATCAGCATGATTTAACGAAAGCAAACATAACCAGGGAACATAGGAGGGCTTCAGATGCATTTTAAATCGTTTTATGCCTAAACCATCATATTGCAATCAGTGAGTAACAATTCTTATAATGCCTCTTATTTCATCTTTAGTTATTTTTTCTTTTCCCTGACCTGACTGAAATAAAGCCTGGAACAATTGGCTTCAGCAGGGCAAAGTCTGGTAGGAAGAGTGCACTATAAATACAGTGTAGAAAGATAAAGCTATTGCCTTTATTTGACAAGCTAACTGTTCCCCAAGCACTCATCCACCAGCCTTATAAAAGGAAATGCAGTTACTGAGGTCCAAATTCACCGTTGGCTTAAGTGTGTGCAATTCCACTGAAGTCAACACAATTGTATCTGCTTACTTTCATGGTGAATTGGGACCCAGACCTTTACTGAAGTAATAAAAGGTCAGTCAAACATACAGGCAAGAGACCAAAGCTGTGACTTTGCTCAAAGTTCTTGGCACAGGTGATAGTGCCAGTTAGCAAAACAGCTGACCAGTCAGTGAAAGAATAATCACTGGGTATATCAGCAAGTCACAGAGGTTTAGGGGCACACTGTCTCAGCAGCCATGATAAATAATTACATATTTTCACCTTCTATAATGCACAGAAATATTTTTTAGCTCATCTTTTGCTGGAACAGAAGTAAGGTGAAAAAAAAATGAGTCTGAATACCTTCAAGATAACATGGAATATTTGCATTAAAAGACAAAATTAGTCTGATACTAATGAGTCTCTTGTACCATTACATATAATTCTTTCTGAAGACATTAGTTAGTAGAACTGAAAGCCTCCGCTGGCTCATGAGAACAGCACAATTTGTCTCACAGTCGCTGTCGCATTTAGAAAGCTCAGACAGTATCCACAGCTTTGCCTCCCCAGTCACATCTAAAGTCGCAGGAGTCATATCACATAGACAGAAAATAAGGATGAGTCCCACCAGCTGGATCTCATGGTCCCAGGATCTTGTTTACTCATATTATTGCACTGCTTAGGAGCACAACAGGACATCAACCAGGATTCACATTGTCTAAGTTGAGTGTGTAGTTAGGAAACTAGTTTAAACAGCTTGTTTAAACTAAGGCTCTCTCTTTAGTCGATGGAGACTGTATAATTACTAAAAGCAATTACCATCCTGATAGCAATTCTCCACAGCAAAGAGATTTGTGTGTTGCCTGTAGCACAAATGGAAGACAAGGTGCATGCAGGAGGACTTTGGAGGGCAATGCAGGGGGTGACCCACAGAGTCAAGAGAAAGCCACCAACAACCAATAACAAGGATGTAAATACATTATAAATCAATCTTACAGCAGTGAACCTACATCATTATTCTGTTATTTGGTATCTCACCCACATTTCTGGATCACAGCTTAAGATACCAGAAGGGGCGACATGAAGAAAATAACAATTGTGGAACATAAGAAAGCAACAAGGACACAAAGAAAACTGCAATGATAAGGAAGTTTTCAGAATATACCAGATTTATATTTAGTCAGAAATAGAATTTTTTTCATCAAGACTGAGTAAAGTGGATTGAATTGATTCAAAAGTTAGATAGTTGGGGATACTAGTTTATAGAAAGTAGTAGGTTCACAATGGGTAGTAAACCTATCAATCCCAGTTACCATGGCCATTGAGGATTAAGGGTGACAGATCTTATCTAACACTGAAAATCTCAGTCCATGTCCTCAGACTCTCATACTTCAGAGAAGGCTGGGAACGTGATCTGAGAGCTCAGCTCTACAACAGAGAAGAATGTTAATCACAAATCAGAGAACTATCAAAGGGCTGGAACACTTCTATGGAGACAGGCTGGGAGAGCTGGGGTTGGTCAGCCTGGAGAAGACTTTGGGATGACCTCATTGTGGCCTTCCAGTACTTGAACAGGGCTTATAAAAAAGGCTGAGAGACTTTTCACATGGGCAGATAGTGACAGGACAAGGGGTTTAAGACAATTATCTCTCCTAAAAGAGAAGAGATTTATACTAGATGTTAGGAAGTACTTTACTCAAAGGGTACTGGGACATGTTGCCCAGAGAAGTTGTCTATATCCCATCCCTGGAAGTGTCCAAGGCTGGTTTGGACAGGCCTTGGAGCAGCCTGGGATAGTGGAAGGTGTCCTTGCCTATGGCAGGGAAGTGGAACAAGATGAGTTTTAAGGTCTCTTCCAACACAAAACCATTCTGTGAGTCTACATCTGTTTAATCTACTCTTAAAACCTTTTACTGGTGGAGATTCCACTGCCTGCCCAGGCAGAGCCAGTCTACTCTTAGAAAGTTTACCTAATGGCTAACCTGTATCTTCCTTGCTATGGTTTAAGTCTGTTGATTCCCATTCTGTCCTATATCAGTGGATATAGAGAGTATTTTCTTCATTTGTGCAACAAACTTTTCCTTGGCTGCAGCCTGTTTTCCTCTCTCACTTCTATTGTCTTTGGTCATAAAATTAGAAGTAATCCTAAAATATGAGTATAAAATATCTAATATATATACACTGATTCCACAGGCTTTATAATAAGCAGGTTATTTGCAAGAGTAAAACTTGCATAAATGAGATTTTGAAGCCGTGTCCTTGTTTTAAATGTATATTTTTAATTTTCATTTGGGATTCTTTGAGTTATGAAGCTTGCTTTAAAATTATTCAGGTCAACCTGTCTTTTCCTTCAACCCTCAAAGGGTTAAGCCCCTGGCTGATAATTCCCTCTGCAAGTCAGATCCTTCATTACAAGTAGAACCCTTAGAAGAGGACATATTTCATTTTTTAACTGGAGCATATCTAATGATCTGGGGGAAAGCCCTGTCTCGTAACATTTGATGTAGCCTCAGACAAGAAGAGCAAGGTGGCATCAGCCTCTTCCTATTTAGTCATGAGCCAAGGAGCTGCACCAGTGTGCAAGTGACACACAGAACACATGCATCAAAGTAGCAGCTCAATCTGTACGGCAAATAACCCTCTTTGGTGGCTCAGCATGGTTGCTGGCCCTGAGCTGTACTTGCAGTAATTGACATAGTTGCCCAATGCTAGAAAACAAACTCGGAAACTATTCTCATTAGACGTCCCCCTGGTTTGCTACTCCGTTATTGTAAAACCCAAACACTGAGCTTCCTACCAGCGTGGCTCTGTTTTTAATTAGTTCTGATGGCACTGGGCGACGCGCCAAGGAAAAAAAATGAACTTCCTGTGATTGAGGCTTGTTGCTCAGTATGTTGCTTCCTCCACACAGAGATTGTTTTCACAACATTTTCTGAAAAGGAGCTACTGACAGAAATAATACAAGTTTTTACTGCTTTTTATTTTATTTTTTTTTTTTTATTCTGCTTTCCATGCTTATAAAAGGCCGCTCAAAATCAAGGTTCCCTAAAGTTACTGTGTCATTATTTTGCCGTTGTAAGGCTTGGCTGATTAAAGACATCCTAGCAGATTAATTTTTTTAATAGAATAAGCACAGGCTCCTGTTAAAAAAAAATTAAGACCAAGGACTTTTTAGTGGCTTAAATAAATTAATTTGTATATGTTCAGGCATAGGATGAGGAGGGAGGCTTATATTCTACAGCATAAGTTGTCACAGTGTGAGTAGGATGGAGGGAAATAGCAGATAAATGTGATTCAAAAGCAGAATTAGTGTCTCCATGTGGGAATGTGATGAGTTCTAGCAGTCACCTTCATTTCTTCTTAAGAGGCTTCTCAAGTTAATTTGGTATGAAAGGCTCAAACATGATCATTTTGTTCCAGTGAACTGCAGGTGGGATTCACAGCCAGACACCAACATTGGAGGGTTTCAGAGGGCATGTCTTTGTTTGTGCTGTCCCTGATTTGAGTCAGAGAAGGTGAAAATTCAGTTGATACCATCACTAGAGTCCAGAGAGCAGTTGACCTGACCAGATGCAGGTATTTCTCGCGTGAGTTGAATTGCTTTCCAGGCTCCATTGACTTGTCTGGGCAGGATCTCCACTAATCATGATGGGTTAGACAGCAAGAGCTGATGAACACATCCAAATTTCAGATTCCTGACTGCAGACCTACAGAGGAGTAGGTGTCTGCCTTCAGGTGTGTGTAGCTGCTCTCCAGACTCCCACTGACAGCACTGATAAGTGTTTGATAAACCACCCACGCACAGGTATCCAGCGCTCTCTGAGATGCCCCCAAGCCCCATCCTACATCCAGCTGTCTCTCTAGAAGAGTGTGGCTCTCCTGTAAGTCCAGGGTTATATCTTTCAGTCCCATATGGGTGTCCCACAGGCCTCTGAATGTCTCAGGTGGGCACCAAAAAACTGTGTCAAGTCAGATTTGAGCTCTCGATTTTCAGTGACAGCAGTGAGAACTTGGGCACCAAGTACACATAAAAATTCCCATGCTACAATTATTGGAATTAGACAGCTGCAGAAATTATCAATTATATCAATATAATTGATAATTGATATACAATTATCAGAATTAGGCAGGGAGGAATCTCACCTGCCATGCAACTTTCCCTGGATTGATGCTACTTTATTTGATACATGGGTAATTCTTTCATGACTAATTCTGTGCTTTATAAATTTCATATTGAAAGATAGTTTAGGAGAAAATAGATAAACTCATCCTGAAAGCTTCTTGAACCTGGCTTGTACAGCTGGATGTCAGTTATGATAGCCTGTATGCCATTGCTCAACTTCTTTGTGACAGCCTCATTTCTACAGGTAAATAAATAAATAAAAGAAATAATCCAGCCAAATCAATTATAATGTCAATCAAGTCAGAATAATAACAGAAATGGTGCTTTTCTCTTTGTACTTCTGGAATTACTTGTTTTACTTTTTTAAAAAAGGAGTATGAAGCACACCAAAGCACATTAATGTATTAAGATCACTCTGATGGCATTTGAAAGCACAGCATACCAAATATCAAAAATGACCACCAATACAGTGGGTATAAAATGGCATCTGCAGACCATGCAAATAACTGGAGCACTAAACAGGGTAACTTATTTTAACACTGTTCTTTAGTTCTTCTTATATTTATTTAATTAATTAATTTTTAGGTAGAAGATGGTCCCTCTGAAAGACAACTGTAAATACAGAATATAATCACTATATAAATATAAATATAGAATATAATCACTGTGCCAAGTAAATTTTCTTCTCTGTTGAAAAAAAAAAATAAAAGGATGTTGAGACAGACAGGAAAAGGTAGAAAATTTTACCAAAAACTAATAAATAAAAATACTCTGGGGATTCCTTAACCATGGATTACCAGAAGCAGGAAGAGCTACCTAGGAATGAGTGCCATGTACTTGGCACATTATACAAGTCCTTATTCACCCATTATTGAGCTTCTTTAAACACAGGACATTTGACCAGCAGACCCACTTCTCATTCAGCCCATACTGAGCTGATGTTTTCCTCACCTTCCTTGAGAATATTTCCATACCTGATTTTGAGTAATGGCAGCTATGGCTGAGACAACTGATGCTTCCCTGCTGCTTTTGGTTGTCCTAAAAAGATTGCCAGTCAGGATGGAATGGAAAACTGAAGTCCTTCATCCCAGAGCACTAATTTTGGATTCTGGAGAAGTTTAAGAAGATGGAGAGTCCTAAGAGAAATTTCTATGACCAGATTTTTATGTGCTTCGGTATTCCAGGGCCTACAAACACCAATACAATTGGTCTATCAACCATATTCCAAAACATGGTTCCACCTACTTTTCTTACATAAAAGCATGAGCTTGGCTTCCAGCCACTCTTAGGGAAGAAAATTTGAGGATACAGAATCACAGAATTGTTGAGATTGGAATATCTGGAGATCATCTTGTCCCCTACCTCTGTTCAAACAGTCACCTACATCAGGCTGCATATTATCAGAACCACACAAAAACTAGATGGCTTTGGTCAAGAGCAGTAAAGGGACATATTGGCATTCCACATCCAAGGCAAGACTTTGCCTGCAGAAGTCATGAGCCACAGGATGAAGCTGCTTCTGGACTCAGCATCAGCATTTTGGCTTCTCTTGGCATAGGCACCAAGATGTAAATAAAAACAGATACAAGGCTCTTTTCATAGTTTCATTCATTTATGGGTAAAAGTAAGGAGTCTCTCTGGGGCTGGGAAATATAACCTAAGTCATACCTGGAAAAGCAAATGCAAAGTAATCAGGATACCTTATTTATCTCCAAAGCTGATTGCCCTGTGTCTGGGCAACTGACCTGAGCCCAGAGGGTTCCCATAATCACAGAACAGCAGAGTTTGGAGGGATGTCTCTACATCTAACCCATCCCCCTTGCACAGAGAATGGTCACCTTAAACAGGTTGCTCAGCCAGCTTCTGAGAAGGGTCTTCTTCTGTCTTATTTGCCCTCACCCAGGAACCTTCTCTTCTCCAACCTAAATAATCCCCATTCTATTCCTCTATGTGAGACGTTAAAGAGAAGTTTTGGACTTCATATCTTATGATATCCCATAGCTACATCTTGAGTTTGGTCTAAACTTGAGATCCAGGCAGTGATGAATGGGACACTCCAAGGTCCTGCTGTGCAGAACTCACCCATGAGCCTGATCTTCTCTCCAAATATCATCCTGGCCATTATTTACCATTCCTTTATGTTGTGAAACAACAAACTGTGTTCTCAGTTCTACCTAAACTGTAGCTCCAGTAAGAAACTGGGCATAATGGTATTTCAAGAACAGAAGGCTCCAGGGAAGACTTAGAATCCCTTCCATAAATACAGGAGCTCCAAGAGAGATGGAGAGGGTCTTTGGACAAGGGATTGGATTATCAAGATGAGGGGGGAGTGGTTTAGAAAGAAGGGAGATGCAGATTAGATATTAGGAAGAAATTCTTCACTGTGCAAGTGGTGAGAAACTGGAATAGATTTCTCAGAGAAGCTTTGAATTCCACATCCTTGGAAGTGTTCAAGGCCAGGTTGGACAGGGTTTGGAGCAACCTGGCATAGTGGGAGATGTCCCTGCCCATGGCAGGTGAGTATGAAGTGAGTTTTAATGTCCCTTCCAAGCCAAACAATTCCATGATTTTCTTTTTTTTTTTTTTTTTTTTTTGCAGTATCTTTTATCTTTTAAAGCAAACATTTCTCAGCAAAAACAATCCAACCATTAAACCTTTATGACTTTTTTTATTAAAATCTTTTGCCTTTGTTTTGATATTTTTCATTTTCCTACCCAAGTCTTGGCTCCTTTTCCTACAAAAATTTCATAGAAAGATCCTTTCAAATCACACTTTTTCTGTCTTAGTTCTCCAATGACTTTGCTGAAAGGCAGTATTTTATCTGATGGTATTTTAGGTACCTAACCTCAAAAAGCATGTAATTCTATTAGCCTCCTTTATAAATCCCAATTTTCAAATGGTTTTGCAGGAGCTGTACAGGTTGGCTTGATTTACAGTATTCCACCCTGGTGGAACAGGATACCTACCAGAGTCTAGTTTTTAAAATCTGTGCATTTAGATTTAGCTTATACAGAACAAGTCACAATTCTCAGTGCTGAAATTCCAAAGCAGGCACTGGAGTTACACAAGGGATTAATTTGATTCTGTATTTAGATTAACAGTACTTGTATAAATACTGAGTTAGAACTGATGTCAATCTTTTATGCTAATTGCTAGTTAGACCCATACAAAGACAAGCTTTCCTTGGACCACTTTTGTAAGATTGCTATCTATCTACTGTGGAGAGATTTACATTTGCTTTCCATTAACATTAATAGGAGTTGTCCACATATATCACTCATCACCCGTAAGAAAAGATAAAGTCCAACTAAGTTCAGAGAACACAGGCTTTCCCAATTGAAAAATCTATTAATAATAAAACCCCTACCATGTAAATATCTGACATCTGAACTCTATAGTAAATAAAGTGGTCCATGAAGTGATTGCTTCAAGGGGAAGAAATGCTTGGCTAGTTCCAAACCATTTTTAAAAACTCATATAAATCCTCTGGTATTGGTAAAAACATAAATAAAGCAAATAGCTGCAGAGAAAGGAAGAGGAGGAGCAGGAGCATAGTAATTTCAATTGTTATTTTTATTGGCCTTTATTTTGTTCTATGAGTTAGTGACAGATCCAATAAAACACCTTGTTTTATACACAGAGAGGACAGAGATTGCTAGAAATGATACAAAAAC
This sequence comes from Cyanistes caeruleus, assembly GCF_971803275.1. NCBI lineage: Eukaryota > Metazoa > Chordata > Aves > Passeriformes > Paridae > Cyanistes > Cyanistes caeruleus. Next base: position 4,559,314 of record NC_141702.1, read on the forward strand.
GTCTTAGCTAATCCAGATGTAACTGGGCATGAGCTCATTTGGGCTGAGAAGTGAAAGGTGACCAGATGCAATGCTTGCTGCTGCTGCTCCTTACAAAATTGATGCAATTTATCTCACCAGGCCAGGAAAACACGGAGATCACTGGCCACGACTCCCTGGTACCTGGCACTGGGCCAGCCTTGATTATGATCTGTGTAACTCTACAATATGATGACACACAAAAGACAAAAGCAGAATTCTTTTCTCCTTTCTGGTCATGCAAACCTAGATTGATTCTAGTGGGGTTACAATAAAGTACCAATGAATAATCAAAAGAACCAACTTTTGTCCATCATTTAATTGTTGCCATCATTTAATCCCCTCTGTATCAGTGAGTGCTGTTTTTCCAAGGGATTCTATAAATCAGTTGCCAAAAGCTTTTATCTGTGTTTTAAAATATACTCATACACCTATTGTTTTGTCTTTCCTTCCATCCTTAAAAGGGAAACATTGAGCATTAATTAGAAGTCGTTGGCACAGCACTGTACCATTAAAAGTCACCTATAAGAAAGCCAACTGGATGCAATCTTACATTTTGCAATTAATGCCTAATCATTTGACACTAATGAAATGAGCAAAGTGAACATTGTGGGCATACCTGGTGTGTGAGAGAGGGGAAGTTTCTCTTCAGAAAACACCATATTGTCTGAACTGAAATATTTTATGGGAATATAACCATTTAAAAATAAACTTTTTGAGTTTCACAGGTGAGTGCCTAACAAAATTATTCTGGTTATGTATAATTAATTTCTTACAGAGAACACATAATTTTGGCCAAATATCTTCTTAAAAAAAGATAAACAACCCTAAAGAAATAAAATCTTTAGGAGCAACTGTTTCCCCAGGAAAGTTACCCTGATGGATCCACTGAGCTTTTGGCTTTAAAACTGGGATTTCAATTTATTCAACCACAAGATCTCTGGCTCCAATGTCTGTCTCTTTGTCACAATAAAAAGCCTTCCAGTGTGTCATGAAACCTCCCTGGAGAGGCAATTCGAGTTGTGCTGATACAGTTCATGGACTGATTTACTCCATTTGGGGTCTGGCCAAGGTTTTACCACCGGCCTTGGTTATTAGGTGGAGAGGAACAATTCCTCTCTCTTAAGGAACACTGTGGCAGCCAAAGGTTAGATTGATTTTGGCTGCCATACAGCAACATCTTTCCACTTTATCAAAGGCCTGACGAGCTTGGATTCACGCTTGGTACTCAGTCCAAACATCCATTGGGTCTGTGTAGGAAGTTGGTTGGAAAGAGACAACCATAAGTGTGATAACTTAGAAAAACATTGACACCTGCAGGAATGGATGGGCAGGGTCACAGTCAAGTGTTGCACTTGGCAAGGAAATGAGAGGAGTTAAAAAAAAAAAAAAAGGAGAAAAAAAAAATGAAAGCTGGTAAATTCTTACATATTATGACTTGCAACGTCATATTCTGAATAAGCTGCTGAATTGTACTCATATTTTTAGGGGTTTCTGAGATCCTCACAGAAGGGCATTGCTGCTCAGGACCCATCACAAGGAACTAAAGATGGGCAGGCAAAGAGACAAGTGGATACTGAGAATATCTCTGTAGTCCCCCTTGTAGCACAATACCACAATGGGATTTATAGCATAATGGCAGAGTGTAGAGCCCTATATGTTATTTACACAGCTAAAATATAAATGTGAAGAAATCATTGTGCAAATGCAAAAAACATGGAACTATTTCTTATCTAAGCAAAAGTATATAAATGCATTTCTGGTGATAATAATTTAATTAGGAAGCTTTATATGTTACAGACACAGGTCATTCTTTTGGTGCACAAAAGGATTCAGCAGACTAAAAATAGTAAAAATAATGGTTAGAATAAACCTTCCAAAAGAGTAGAGGCTGACAAATAGAAAGCTTTGTGGTGTGAGTGGTAAGAATAACAAAAGACAGCACCTTTAGTAAAAGTGTAGCATTGATATTTTACATCTAAACACTTTCAACCAACAATGCTGAGACCTTCCACAAAAAAATAAACAAAATCCTCCTAAAAGAAAATACAGTGGTTGTATGTCTATGTAGACAGACAGGTGTGTTGAAAGAAGAGATTCTGTGATAGAAAAAAATCAAAAAAGAATGGAAATGGCCGATTCTTTCTTTGTGACATATTTTCTCTCTCATCCTTGCATATTTGCATTAAAGTGATTGTGAATAATGTACATTTGACCAGTGCTGTCTGCGGAACTAATGCCTATTAAAGTGATGGGAAGTAGCATATGTTGTGCCTTGGGCAGAGAAAGTCCAATCACCCCCACTGTGTGCAAGTCTCCAACTAAAATGCAGGACAGCCTGGGTTTTATCCTAAATGAACCCAGCAGGGAGAAACAGGACATAGTCTCTCATTCCACATTTAAGCTTCTAAACTAAGGCTTAAAGACTTAGATTTGGAAAAAAGGAACTGTAACATCCATCATTTAATTTACTAGTGGAGCTAATGTTATTTTATCTTTTTCTGGTGCTAGGAATACAAAGGAAAATGGTGAGGCTGGGGAGGTGGATGTGCATGCAGGTTGTTTCATGAACTGAGATGCATTTGCCTTATTTGTAGCAAGGGAAAGAAAAAAGGAAGGGGGAGGAAAAAGGACAAAAAGGAAAGAAAAGAGGGGAAAAAAAAAAAAACAAGCTTCTCCACTCCTGTTATGCTTTCACATTTTCTGCAAGTGCACAATTTTGTCAGTAATTGCAAAATGGCTTGGATTTGTTTGGTTTCACTTTTATGTTCCTGCACTGTACTAGAAATGTTCTGTTATTTGAACAGTTTGTAAAGCTTTTTTGAGTTGTATTACATAATCTTCCCAACGACCTCCAGCATCAAGTTCAGATCTAAAGCAGTCTTTCTTCTACCTGTGTGAACTCGATAGCTGGGGAAAAAAAAAGGCAATTACAGAGCTGTATGAGAATAACAAATTCAGCTGAACTAAGGAAATAAAAATTGCCGAATTGTCATGTTTAGATCTGTAGCAACAAATTTTGCTTCATTACCTTCAGCATTACAAAAAGGAGAGGGGGCAGGGGGTAGAGGGAAAAGGAGGCAAAACCTTTTTTTAATATATATATAAATATATAATATTAATATTATTGTGTTATATTATTATTAATATATATATATCTATCTATATCTATCTATCTATATATATATATATAGTGCTCATAGGAGGATTTCATTTCCCTTTCCCATGAAATAAATTTGTCTTAAATAGAAGTATATCTCTTAGTGATGTGGAAAAACATTTGCTGCCAATGTAAATCAGCAGCAGTGGCAGTGAAATGAATGGATTGGCATGGGATCCCAATTACAGCAGTGCACACTCTGTCTGTCCTACCCAGTCCAGATTAGTGCTCAGAAGAGAGATCAAAACTTCTTTTTCTCAGTGTAAAAGAAAACTGAATAACTATTCAATTTATTTTTAAATCTTGACAGCAGATGACTAACATATCTTAAACATTAATTGTCACTGGGTAAGAGTTTTGGGGTGGATACTTTCCACTGTCTCTTCATAGGGTCTAAACTAAAAGTTCTGACACAGCTAGAGTCAAACCCTGTCTTAGACCTACCACTGGAATTCAGATGTAGATTTGTAATCTGAAATTCAATTGCATCCCAGCTTCAAAAATCCAAATTGAGCTGCTTCTTTGCACTTCTGCTCAGCTAGTGACTGTAGATAGAAAATATTGTCATTTTTCCCTCTTTATTGCTGATGCTATTTAATGTTAAAAGGTAATGGGTAGAAAAAGAAAAAAGGAAGAGAGAATGTATTGCTGAGATAATTACAAGAAGAGGCTATTCCCATTAAGAGAGCTTAAATTATATGATTAGACTTCTATTATTTTCCTCACTGTTGCCTAGAAAATGTACACTGGCTTTGGAGGAATTATTTTAGATTTTATTTCCTCCTTTTTCTTATCTTCCCTGAATAATTCCTTAACACCAGCAATAATAAAAGCCCTGTTGAATACTCAGAGACTCAGCTGTATTCCACCACAGTGAGCATCCTGCATCCACACTTTGGGGCTCAGCATTGCTTTGAGCCACTCCAAACACATTTGCCCGTAAGTATTGGGCATTTCACCCAAGGCTTTTCTGCCCCTTCCCTTGCTGTTTTCATTTGGGACTACGGAATTCCACCCTCAGCTGGATCCCTAAGCTGTGGAACCTCACTCTGAGCTGGATCCCCAAACCAATCTTGCTAAGGAGGATGAAGAGAAGGAGAGAATGAAACTTCAGGCAAATAATTCATATGATTGCTCAGTGAAAAACAACAATCACAACAAAAGAACACAAACCCAACCAACCAAACAGCCAGCAAGAAAGAGAGGCAGGAGATGTGCAGTTTCAGGTGGATGGCCTTCATACTGCAATGCAGAAAGCAGTTTAGTTAGTTAAGAGCAACTGTGAGATCGCAGCTCTGATAAACAAACATCTTATTCAATCATCTGCCAGACTGAACAGGTCAATAAAAGTGCTTTTTTACCCTTGACACGAGCTGAAACACTTGCAGACCTCAGCTTGGCCCTGCCTGGCTGTGTCTAATCCTGGCTACATTCACTGGCCCTGATCCTGACCCTGACTCCAACTCATGGGCTCACGTTCCCATCCCCAAAGAGGTGCCAGACAGCCTGAGCTGCAGGCTGCCCCCATCCTTCTCCAGAACTGGGATTCAGTTCCAGATTAAGACTCAACCTTGATGTCTACAAGCAGTGTCTAAGCAAGCAAGAGTTGTTTCTGCTCCAGTCATCAGTGGAGATATAAACAGTACAGTCACTAAAGTCATGCCAGGGTCATTTTGCCAACAGATACAGTTTAGCCAGAGTAGGATTTAAACTCTCCCAGCCTCCAAAATGAGACAGGCAGATTCAAACTCTCTGTTTGGAAGACTTCTTGGTCTGTGCTAATTCAGCCAAAACCATTTCCACCCTTGGGTCCTGGCAGTGTTTTATTTCCTAGAATAGATGTTGTTTAGATATCTGCCTTAAAAGAAGATTAATTGTTCTCTGAGCTCCACTGACTGCATTCTCTAAGAGTTGGATTCAGGCGCTCAGCCATAGGTGTCTCGTGCCACTTGTGATAATGTAGGATATTTAATCCAAAGAGTCCAGGTCTCATATGTGTTCTGTGTTATAGGATCACAGACCTATAATGTGACCACCAGTTGGGATTGGGAGGGACCTTAAAGACCACCTAGTTCCACCCCCCCTGCCATGGACAGGGACACCTTCCACCAGAGCAGGTTGCTCAGTATCTAATAACCTGACTGGGATGTAGCCAGCAAATCAGCAGCATCATGGATTCAGATGACTCAGTAAAGGTTGTTTTGGAATTTAGTTATCTAGAATAAGTTTATATATATGATTCAGTAAGGGAATCCCACACTAGAATTCCTGAGTTCAGCACTCCCTCTACCACCTAAAGAACATGGCCATGAAGGGACACTTGCTCCTGATGCAGTTGATGAGAGTAAACATGCAATGGAGGCTTTGCTGGAGTGAGAAATTCAACACTGTAAAAATTTCTCCCCTTTTACTACACTGTGAGTAGGGCTTAATCCTTCAGACCTACTAACAACCTAAATCAACCCATATAATTTTTTTAAGTTGATATCTTGTGATAGTCAGATTAGAGACCCACAGGTGGCTACTTGAACATGTCCATCTCTTGCTTATTCCACACAAAACAATATCTAAATATGTTCCTATTCATCTTGTACCTCTGAAACTAGTGGAGAACAAGGAGCAAAGTCCAGAATCAAAGATGTATGACATCTAAATTATTCTAGGCATCAGCTTTGACCCCACTTAGAGAGCAGCTGTCCTTCCCCTGCATCACTGGGTGCTCATGTTGGATACAGACTGTGGCTACTTCATACCCATGATATAATGTTAAGGCATTTTAAATACAAACTTGATTCAGGTATTTTAAATTTGTAGTTGAAGACTCTTCTCACTGCAAAAGCCCAGAAAATGAAGATATCAAGGGTCCTGAGTGGTGGGAACAAAATTTCAGTTGTCCCTCATAAGGTTACATCCCTTCCTAGGGGCCTGTGCCATTTCTGTCTTTGAGTTTAGCCTCGATGCTTTCAGTGGCCTCATTCCCTGGTTTATTTTGTCTGTCTCTTCCCAGTCTTTGCTTTTGTATACTTAGTTCACTTTCATTATTTCAGTTTTTCATTATTAGTTCACTAACCATAAGTTTGGCTCCACTTTGGGTGGTATGTTTTAACTGCTCCCCTGACACTGGCACTGAAGCATGAAATAATCTCTGGGCACCCTCTCTGGTGTGCATCCTCCTTAAATATTTTTTCTGAGTTCTGAGATGTACTCACTGCTGCTTGCCTTATGTTTGTCATGTTTCTGTCTTCCCCTCATTCTGCAGACTTTTTAGTTCACATTTAAGAAACTGGGACAGGAAGGAAAGAAAAAGGAGGATGGTTGTGAATTACAGCTTTAAACAAAGAGATGGCTAAGACAATAAAAAATCCTTACAATTACCCAGTCTGACTTTCCTCATACATCTGAAAGTTATGTAACATGATCATTTACGATAACCTTCCCCAGACCTATTAAGCAGTGTAATGATGAAAACAAAATGATTAAACCAAGGTGAAGGATTGGGAACCAAAGCCGCTTCAAAATTTTAACTCATACTCCTCCCTAAGGTAATTAAGCTTTTTAAACACTAAATTGCCAGGGTTTAGGTGCTTCAATTCTATTCACTATTTCAAAAACCATTCACAAATGCATATGAAAATTAGAGACAGCCTCAGAGCTGTGCTCAGTGCGTGAACTCTTGTTCTTTTTGAAGCCAAAGAGACTTTCACCACTAACATCAACTGTCCAACAGTTTCTTTCCTGGTGCTTTTTGTACAAGCACTGATACAGTTTTCAAGAAAGGCAACTATTCTGTGACAAACAGAGCTCATAGCTTGGTAGCTCTTTTGCCCCATGGGAATATTGTACCTCACTGCTAAAAAGCTTTATAATAAAATGTAGGAGATGGTATAAATAGACTCAGTGATGCCACTAGGTCAGTAAAAAACCCTAATTCCTTCAGAGATGGTTGGACAGTACCACATCTTTCTTGTGTTTTTTGGTCTTACTTATTGTTAATTTGAAAATGCATCTATTTGTCCTGTGAGAGGATGTGCTTGGCAAAGAAATTACAAGCAGCTACCACCGAGCACAGATGTTCATTGTCATCATTGATAGCAACAAATATCATCAGTCCAAACCAAGATCACTCCTCTAAGGGGAAAGTATATATAGCTATCATTAAAAAACCTCAGCCTCAGATCCTTGATAGTTCAGTAACTCACAGTTTTGCCAGTGGGGATGATAGAAGTTTCTTTGTTGTGATGGATGCATTTGCCATTACTCACCATACCGGTTCTCCCCTCCCCTCCAGCTGTTTTACTGTGGTACAATATCCAAAACCCATGAATCTTGCAATATCCCAGCAGCCCGCTCTGTAACATTCCAGCCTGACAAAATTGGAGCTAATAGTTCAAACAAGCTGAAACATCAAGTGGGAAGGAGTGAAAGAAGACTTTTCATTAAAGGCATTGACTATTGGGGAACTGGGAGATAAATGGTGATCTGGTAACCATCCTTGTCAAATGAGAAAGTGTCAATGTATTGATTGTCTCATTACCACTGAATTAATTACAGCTGTATCTCTCTCTAGATATTTAACTTATAGCTTGATATTAGGACTTGATTTCCTTGACAAAATGATGAGGTTTTGTTTCAAGATTCTCTGAAGTTTTAGGTTTGTATTTTTTTTTGTTTTTTTATTTCTTTTCAACATGAATAGTATGTTTTTCCAAAGGATGGTGACCTGGAAAATTAATTTCTGCTTATCCATGCAAACAGACATAATATCTCTGCAAATTTCCAGTCTGCCAGCTCCTTCTGAGATATTTCTCTGAACCTAAAGCTAAAAGAAAAAGGCTTTGCATCTATTTCACTGGAACTGGTATGAGTCTATATTCACAATGTGATGGAGTCCAATGACAGCTCTACTGAAAAAATTAATTTAAATTATCTCCAAACTTCCTGTTTATATGTTTATCCAGTTATTACAAGATCAGCTGCCTTCCCAGTTTGGGGATCTACCTGAGATTATTGTCACTGGACAGTTCCCACCTAAAGCCAACAGCAGTAGGAAAACTGTTCAAGGTCTAGAAGAGCTGTCCAGGGCAGTGGTGGAGTCACCATCCCTGGAAGGGCTTTAAGCCCTTTAAGATGTGTAGATGTGACACTTGGGAACATGTGGTGAATTTGGCAGTGCTGGGGGAAGGCTTGGACTCCATGACCTTAGAAGTCTTTTCCAACCTAAACAATTCTATGCTTCTGTGAGCAAATGGTGCACTGCATTAAATGCAGCATTTCAGAACAGAAGCCCCATGTGAAATAAGTTCATGAGTTTTTACTTCTGCTCTTCTAGTATATTTTTTTGTTTGCTTATTTGGTTACTATTGTTATATTTGATAGAAATGATCTGATGTGTCTTCTCATCATCCATTTATTTCCAGTTGCCCACTTAGACAGATATGGAAGTACTGGCATGGGAAGGTTAGGCATCTTTTCTCAGTTCTTTTGGGAAAATAACCATAGGTGCAAACCAACCTGGGTGTCTTAATAGACAGGGCAGCTTGGTTTTCAGCTAGCTCTTTTTCCTTTGTGTGATATTATCAAACATCATTTAGGTATTTATTTATGTTCTTATTTTGAAATGATTTATTTTCTACTTTGATCTTTGAAGGTGTCATAATGAATAGGGTGAAATCTAATATTGGATCATATCTATCTAGCAGGTACATCAGAGCAATTGTCAAGAAATCCAATGCTGTTAGGCTTTGCAGGATAATTTATCTTTGTTTTAATGATGTAAAAAAAAAAACCCACTTGGAGAAGAAAACAAAAATACATTATTTCACAGGTGCTTATGATTTTGACTGTTTTTACACAAGGGATACAATTAACACATTATTAGTTCTATTTTTATTTTTTATTGTTCGGTGGCTTTTTAAGGTAAAACTGTTTTCATTGTTTGATTTCAGATCCAGAGTGAGAGACAAAAAGATCAAGGGAGCACATATCTTTGCTTGCCAGGTTCAGCTGTGGAGATCATGTTGCTGAAGGAGAACCAAAGACGGTCATAATTGGCAAAATCACTCAAATCAGTCCTTAACTATGCATTCCCTCATCTGGGTTTCATTCACAACTTCTTTCACCCCAAACATATTTACAGCTTTTGGAGGCTGAATCCTGTTAAATTGCACCATTGGTAGCTCCTCCACATGCAGAAACCATACTTGATCTTAGCTGTGTGCTGCAAGAGAGCAGAAACCACAAAGTCTAAGTTGAAAAACATCCTTTTCCTCCCATTTTAAGTGCTGGACAATCCTGTTCACTGGCAGAAGAAGAGAGGGATTATTATCCTTTGAAGGAAGCAGCCTAAGAAACCATGGCCATGCAGTCTGAGAGCAGACAGACACTTGTTGGCTGTGTTGAATTTTTATCTACAACTTGCATTAGGTTTTGATTCTTTAGGAGCAATAGTGAGGGAGACACTTCTGAATCCAGATCTTTACAATAACACCTCCCATCACTTTCATCCATCTCAATATCTCTGGGTTTTTTTCCCTTTTATAATCAAGTACAACTTGTAAAATGATAATAATTACCTCACTAGACAGATATGAAGCTTAATTAAATAAAGGCTGATTATCAAAAACTTGGAGCATGTGCAGAGCCTGTTTGCTATAGCATTTCTTTTGCTAAGCTTTTCTGCAGATCAAGCCTGGGCTGTACAAGAAATGATATTAATCATCTGTATCAAAAGAAATATGACTCATTCAAGGCAGAGCCATCCAAGACCACAAACGAGACATTATTTTGATAATGAGAGATTTATAGAAGAGACACAGAGAGAAGGATCTCCTGGTTCTTTTAACCCAGCCCCTATTCTAGGCCCCTACACAATCTCCTTAAAAATGTAATAATCTTCACTTGAACATCTTGACTGAGAAGGACTAGCCAGCAATTCATACAAGATAGAAAGCAGATGAGCCTCCGTCATTTTTACACCTAAACTCAAACCAGACTTCATCAAGTTCCTCTGTTCTTTTACTGCTGGTTGGAAGCTGAGACTGGAAGTGGAAATGCCAAAGCATCCCAAAGATGGGCAGCATTTGGGATGGGATGAGAAGCAGATGTTGAAGAAATCTCTGAAGAGATGATCTTCTCACAGAAATTTCAAAGTTGTTTTTTTTTTCACAATTCAAGCCCAAGACTTCAAAAAACAGGTGTATGCAGCCTCCACTCCAAAAGACCTCTCTTTGAAATACCTTTTGTGGCACATCCAAAAGTCATTGGAAATATCCTGGAGCATCTCAAAAGGATGAGGGCCAACAGGTGAGTCACTAACCCAAGTCATCCATGTACCTTGATTTTAACTGCCCAGCTGAAGGTAAGTTAAACCCAGTATAGTGAAGGTGCCCTGCCCACATCAGGGGATTGAAACAAGATGATATTTAAGCTCTCTCCAAACTCAAAGCCCCATCCAACCTGGCCTTGAACACCCTCAGAGATGGGAATGTGTCTCGAGTTAAGAACAGACTGAAATCTATCCCTCTCCTGTATCATTGTCTTTCTTTGTGGCATCAAATTGGATGTTGGGTCAAAGTTCTTTCTACATTTTAATTTCCATGGAACTTAATTGACTAATTGGCCTCATCCAGTAGTAGAGTTAACTACACTGAAGATTGTTCAGCTTCTGTGGTGAGAAGATTTAAGAAACTATTGTGACTCAAACCTGGTCAAATAGAGAAATCCATTATATTGTCTCATTTTAAAAAGGCATAGGTGGGATTAATCTTACCTGAGTGTGTTTAAAGTCTTCATGACTTTAGTCATGCTAACACACCTAAAGGTGCAGTGATTATTTGCAATTAAAATTGTATGCCTCACAACTAAGAAAAATAGACTCTTTCAGCAAGTCTTTCATCTCACCTATGTTAAATTCATATTTTAGGTCTACTGATCTCAGAATTACCTGTCTTCCCCACTGCATACAAAGGGAATCTATAACAACCTCCTTAAATTTAGACTTTGAAACTATAAACACCTAAATTCCATCTGAAAAAAGCACTGAGGCATAACTTAACACCTTAACTCTAACCAGAAACCTGGCTGCAAGCATCTTCTGACAGAATATTTACAATAAGATATTTGTTCATGGAAAACTATTTTTTTAAAGGCAAAAATTAAATTTAAGAATGAATGAGTTATATTGAAAGTTTTATGGGTCTACAAGGAGCTAACACAACATAACATTTGGACTCAAGAGGGGTTTTTAAGAGCAACCAATCCAAATGGGTATTAAGTGAGGTTACTGTAAACACATTCATAAAATATTACTTCTTTCTAGGTGTGCATTATCTTTATGGTTGCCATATACCCAAGTATTAGTATTTTTGCCTTGAATTCTTGCAAAATCTCAGAATGCTTTATAGTGATCAATTAATTAATTAATCCGAGCTCAAACTCATTCTCTTGGATAGAAAACTACTTGGTGGGTTCCCTAAAGTATGGAGTCCCCTATGGCTGGTGAAGAAGTGGGGTGGGAAAGGAAATCTTTTTGCCTCCTGCTTTTCCCCCAGGAATTGGGGTGGCACTTTCATAGTGCACCACAAGGCTCAGGCTACAAGTTTTCATCCCAACCCTTTTGACCAGGTACCTGTGAATATCTGGAACTGCTGGTGGGAGAGTTCATGAAATGAAGAGCAGCTTTACACTCCACCAAGCACATTGTTTTAAAATAAACAGATACTTTACTCACATTTATTAAAGCCAAAAGGGATTTGGAAACAAATGTCATTTCCTAAACAACTGGAGGTTTCTCAATAGGTTTGAGGTGTTTCTATCTCTGAGGGACATGTGAAGCTCATCTCACTAACACCCATTAAAGGTGACATTAAAGTCAGTGTTAAGCACTTGGAACAAGCCAGTCTTCCAGTTTCTGTGTATGGATTCAATCCCAAAGAAGTAGGAATCTCCAGACAGTGAGTCACTCCATCCTGAAGCAGGTTCCTTGTTGTTTAACCAGGACTTGGAGTCTAATCTATACACAAACAGCATGAAGAGAGCTTAATCCCTTCAAAAACAATCAGCTACTGCTATAATGCAAGTCTTACCCAAATTACATCAGGCTCTTTTAGTACCAAGTCAACCAGACCACTTGTTTCAAGCTCAAATAAACATCTCCAGTAACAACCAAAACCAAATGTGAGAATTACCAACATAAATGTTCGTTCCAATGAAAAAATAAATCCCTGTATTCTAAGGCTATTCGGCTTAAATCAAACAACCAGCTAACCTTTGAACCAGCACTGGGAAGTTTCCATTCCAATGAGAGATTTAGGAATTCATGCCAACAACCTACACTCCATCCCCAGTTGGCAGGAGGTTGGCAGGGATACAAAAAAACATGTTAACAATGCTGCTTTTTTTCTATATATACAGTAAACCTTATGTGTATCAACACACTTGTTTAAACAGCTTTTTGAATCTGCCTCACAATCTTCATGAATACATAAAAAGTTCCAGATGTTAAAATGTCCCAGGACGTGCATTTTAACCAACTTTGTTCTGCATTTGTGGCCTGACATGCAAAGAGGGCATATTGATTAGAATTACTGGCATACTTACTGTTTCAGCTTTCCTGCTTCCTACTGAGCGGTATTTGCCATGGAATGACTTGTCTTTGTGCTATTTATTCCTAGCACGCTGCTCTTGGGATCCTGGATGCTTTGGAAATTCCCTTTCCAGCAGCAGCTGGAGAGTTGAGAAGGGAAGAAAAAAAGAAGGGGGAAAAGCAGTCTGAGACTTCACAGGTGCAAAGAGGGTGAGGTTGAGAGGAGGAAGAGAAGAGGGAGAGGAGAAAATGTGTTTTCCCTTCTCTGCCTTTACAGGAACCAACCAGATAATGCCCAAGTCTGTGCTGAGCCCAGCTCACCATTGGCATGTCCATGCCAGAGCCTTGCCTTTGCACCAGTGCAAAGTCACTGTTTACTTTAACTCTTACCCATTATTAAATTTAAGACTTGGAATCCCCTGTAGCCATTTGCTTTCATTAACAGTGAGCATGTGTGCACAGCCAGAAAATCCAGGGCCTGGGAGGAGCACACTGCAGTACAGTTTCAGCAATGCCTGATGGAAGTGAGGTATCCTGGATGATTTGCATGGGAATTATCATAAAGGCTAAGAGGAGCTTAAAATCAGATTTTGTGATTCTTTCTGGCCTTGCTTGCATTGATGTCATACCAATGCCACATTTCTGATTTTGGTTTAGCTACTTCTGAACAAGAATAAATATAGTTTAGGTAGAACTTTCTGGAGTCTCTTAATTGCTCTGCTATTAAAAAAACAAAGCACTTAGACCAAGGTCTGTAAAAGGCTGATGCAGGCTGTGCTCCTTTGTACTTGGAGTGACATCCTAGAATGTTATCTAGTTCATTTATTGCAAATACCCAAGAGAGGCACCACAGAAAGCAGCAGGTACTCACTTGATGGAGTAACCCAAATGATGACATTTCAGCTCCCTGGTGAGTCAGCTGGCACCATCAGGACTGACAAAGAACTCTCCAGGGACTATGTGCATGTTTTACCCTGTGACTTTTCAGTTAACGGCGCACACATGATGACAGGAGCAGGAGTCTTGCATCCCAGCACACAAGCCAGCTGCAAAGCAATTTTGCCTCTTTTTCCCCTGGCCCCATAAAATTTGCATTCCTCCCTGCAGGACAGCCTGTGCCTGGTGTTAGGAATGAAGGATAAGTCATTTCCTCCATTGTCCTCCTTTGCCCTAAATCTCCTGCTGTAGACTAAATTTTGATGTGGAAGATACCTTCTGGGGAAGGCTGGCCATGTGTTCTTCAGGACCATGATATTTCAGCTGAACTCACTCTGGCAGAGCTAGGAGCAGCCTGTGCAAGCCTGGCTTGGGCACCTGACACCATGGACCAGGCACAACAGCAGCTGACTCAGCAGGGACACAAAGCCCCAGGTACAATTTGGGGATAAATGAGAGGTGGGCAGGTGGGAGGAGCTTCACAAACTTGGCTACAGCTGCGAGTGCAGGGTCAGGGGTGGGACAAAATAACCTACATTTGACCTTTTGACTTAAACTTCTGGGGATTCTGATTAAAATTAAATATAAGTGTGAGCTGGCACCCTCTCTCTTCTCCACTGACAGTGTTGGCTACTTCCCATAGCAGGATATTTAATACTTGGAAAACCACAGGCACCTGTATGCTGAAAGCACTGAAGTGCCTTTAACTCTCTCCCTTTATCTCTGAGTGGCACTTTTTGTATTTGTATGCTTCATCTGGCAGTGCCAAAATATAGGCATAGGATTTAGGTGTTATCCAAGCGTTGGGAGCGTGGCCTCCTGCTCCAAGATTTTGCCTTATAGTGGCAGCAAAAGGACAGATAAAGGACAGATGATGGAGGACACTGCAGCAATATAAATAATGCTTAAAAACATCAGGTGTACCAAAGCTTGAATAGGTTGAAGCCTTTGGCTCCTTAATAATTAGATCAGCAATCTAAAAAAATGCATCTCAAACACTTCAGAAATTTATTTGTATTGGAGGAGTTAACTGCAGGAAGAGTTAATTCACCTCACCTAATTTTAACCATCAGAAAGTCAGGCATCTGTCTACACTGTTTAATCACTTCCTCTAACAGCCAGTGGAGAGAGACACAAACCTCTAGAAATGGTCTAATCCATCCCAATATAAGATGAGCTGCACTCTGGAGGATCTTGTCTGCTTGCATTGACTACTGAGAGACAATCAATAGCTTAGACAACCAGCTTGGATTAGGAACATGCCATCTAGACATGTGACATTCTGTGAGACTCATCTCCCTCCCAGATATTCAGGATTCCTTTAAAAATCTCATCATGAGTGTTGTTGCAGAAACAAATACTGTTTTTTTCATATTTATGCTTCCCAGAAGCAACTTTAGATTTCAAGTGTATCTTTTTTTTCTCCAGCAATTATTCACTGCCATTCTGCTCTTCCCCTGTTTAGCACACATAGATCTGCATGTGTATGCATATATATCTACTATCTAGATGAACTAACTGTAGCTGCATTTTATGGCATTGGCATAAATTTATAGCATTTTATGGCATGAAGCATGCATGCATTTTATGGCATTTGAACAGTGAAATCTGACAAAGCCCCCAAATTTCTGCATTGAATTCCAGGCATGGAATACTTTTTTGTATTAACTATTCATGGAGTTTACACAAAATGGTTTTAGTTGGAAAGGACATTAGAGCTCATCCAGTTGCAAATCCCCTGCCATGGGCAGCAACACCTTCCACTCCTACAGGTTGCTCAGACCTGGGCAAACAGCTGGAAATTAAAAGCCCTACCAAATTATGATTAATTTTATATGCCTGAGGGTTATTTTTAAACCACCCTCCCCTAGGTGCTGTAGTTGCCTCGTTCTGGGATACTTAAGTCTTGCAAAATTTTGAACCTCTCTCATCATTTCTTCCAAACTAAAGTCAGCTGAAGCTTTTAAAGTTCACACTTAAAATTAGCTTCTTGTCTGTTGAGTCTGATAAATGTTTGAATCTATAGCTTGTGCTTCTGACCTATGGACAGTGGCTGTTAGATGCACAGTTAAAATAATCAGCTTTTATCATCATTTGAAGCCAGAAAGAAAAAACAAACAAAACCAAAACAACAACAATAAAACTCACACAAAGACACAAATACAACAAAACAAAACAAAAAAGAACCAAAGACAAAAAAAAAATCCAAACAATACATACATAGTCTGTTTATATCCTAATAATATCAGATGAACTTTGCTTTTTTTTGCAGGAAAATAAATTACCAGATAAATAGCTTGCTTGGATACTAAACAGATTAGCCCTTCATGCCATTTAAAGGGAGAAAACTACTTTGTAACAGGAAAATTATTTTTATATCTCCTATCTCACCTGGTGCATTTCCCTTCCATTCTACTGATAATCCTAACATACTTTTTATTAAGAGCAATTCCAGACCCCATTATTGTTCCAAGTTCTGACATTCACATAGGAAATGAAAAACTGCTCTAACCTTCCTTCCTGCTCATAAAGTCCTGGAAGAGGTGGATAAGACCACAGAATCTTTTGACTTAGGGTAGATTTTTTTTCTCTGCATTTGCATAAATCCTCCGGGCAGGCAGGAAGAGACAATATTTCAAACTCAATCCCAAATATTTCATTTGGAGCAGTTATCTCATAATTACAGAGCTGAAGCCAATTAGCAAAAACAGAAACTTGTGGAATAATTCTGTGCTTTAGAGATGGAGGAAGGGACGAAGCTTTTGGGCTTTAACATGCATTATATGCAGATCTACAGTCCTGGACTAAACCAGGCAGTCCCACACAGTGGCCAACAATTCCTTTGCCTGGAGGGTGCACACACCCTGGGCACATTGATCCAAACAACTTTTCCTTGAGGAAAAGTTTTCTGTTGTGAGACAACATGATGATTTAATAAAACAATGAAATGTTATGGGTAATCTGAGGCACGGGCTTTATTTGCCCACCAAAAATGCACTGAGAATTTGGAGAGAATATAATTGTCTTTGGCAGGGAACTAGTGTCCACATGAGGAACCTCCCTGGAAGCCAGGTAATTGCAGGGTGGGAAAATCCTTTTCTTTAACATCACCTGACCCTCAGAATCTGCAGTAACAACTACCCCCAGTGTTGTGTGGGCCCAGAATACAGTGAGGTGAAGATGGAACTCTGGGTTTCTGCAACTTCTGCTGGGAAGCTTCCTTTGAAAACCCCTCAGACTCCTCACTCCCTCACCAGCAGGTTGGACTTGGTGATTCGAGGTTATTCCTGCCTCATGTCTTATCCTTGAAGGTTTCCAACCCACAAATTTGCTGCTCTACCACATGCTACTTCTGTTTGTAGGACACAGACTGCTCAAGTGTTTTACAGGTGGACACTGGAGGCCATGGTGAGGACGGGATGGGGACAGAACTTCTCCATCTTCATGATATATTTATCATTTATGAATCAGATATGTCCTGTCTAAATAGACAAACCTTAGGAGCTGGACTTGATAATCCTTGTGAGTCCCTTCCAGCTCAGAACATTCTTTGATTCTAATTTCTGCAGCATTTTTTGCAAGTGAAAATTTGGGTATGTTTTTCCTCACATTAAGATCAGACCCTGTCCCTGAGTATAACAGCAATCACAGGGCTCCCTGTGATTAATGTCCTTTTGGCCAAACAAAAGTGTAAGGGATTATCTCATGCAGTCTAAAAGGTTCCATCACCAGTTCCCAAGCTCAGGAATGAGGAGCAGAGTCTCGAAGCACAGCTGTGTCTACAGTAGGTTGCAAGCAGAGCTGCCACAAGCACAGGATGTGTCCTGTTGTCTGTGCCATGCCAAGAGCTCCACTGCAAACCCTTTGTAGACCACTTATAAGGTCTCTGGGGAGAACTTAGAGCATCTCCAGTGTCTAGAGGGGCTCCAAGAGAGCTGGAGAGAGACTTCAGACAAGGGCCTGGAGTGACAGGACAAGTGGGGCTGGTTTTCCACTGACAGAGGGCAGGGTTAGGTAAATATAGGGAGAAATTCTTTTCTGTGAGGCTGGTGAAGCCCTGGCACAGGTTACCCAGAGAGGCTGTGGCTGCCCCAAGATTCCTGGAAATGCTCAAGGCCAGGCTGGATGGGGCTTGGAGCAACCTTGTCTAGTGGAAACTGTCTCTGCTCATGGCAGAGGGTTGGAATGAGATCTTTAAGGTCTCTTCCAACCCAAACCATCCTATAACACCATAACAAGTGTCTTGGAGTGACTTTCCTAAATCACATGCATGCAATACATGGATCCCAGCTTTGCACAGAGATTCAGTGTCAAAGGATGAGCAAATTTACCCTTCTGATTCAGCTCAAGGCCAGCTGAAAGGAACAATCCAAATAATCAACTCTTTCTGAATGAGATCCCTGATGCAGAAGTGCCATGTCACCACTGCTGGCAGTCAATCACTTGATGACCCCTTGAAATAGTCTGGATCTCTGGCTGTAGCTGGATAAGAGGCAGTCTGCAGCTCCTGGGATACTTCACAGTATAGGACTATGGAGGTTTATTCCTGAAATGGGTGAAGATGCTGAAGATCCTGTCCAGTACAAATGTCAAAGCAGGGAGGATAAAATGCTCCTGCCCATCAGCTTTCCTTAAGTGCAGGAAGTCCACCCGTGGGTGTTGCCAGCCCTGCCTACACTGATGGTGTTTCTGCCTACTAATAAATTAGTCCTGTGTAGTTAACATCCAAATTTGACTTGGATATTTCCAAAATTTGTTCTATTTTCCCATATATGTAGTACATATATATGTATATATACATATATGTGTGTGTGTGTATATATATATGTACATATATATGTACTACAAGGAAAGCATGTATATATGTGTACCTCAAGGAAAGTTATTTACACAAGGCTAATAAAATCACTTGAAGGAGATCCTGTGTCATATTGGTTCTAGCCTATCTCAAATGGCATGACTGGGTGCTTTGCTATGAAAATTTAAGGAATATTCTGCATTTCATCAAAAGGCCAAAAATGTGAGTCAATTCCTTTACAGTGGACAACACTACAAAATTAAGGCCAGGTCCTTTTTCTGCTAAATCAATTATAATTTTGCTCTTGATTGAAATAAAAGCTGAATGAGACTTCATAACTACTTCCCTGAGTACTTTAATAGCCAACACTGTGTCTTTATAATGCCTGTATTTATGTGGCTTACTCATTTAATTACATCCTTTCCCTTTCATTTATGTTACAAATAAACAGAAACTGTTTAGCCAATGCCTAAAAAAAATATATATGAATATTTGTTACAGTGACAACTAAAAGATAGGATTCTCCTCTGGCCCTGCATTTATTATGGATAAATTTGGTCCAATCATTTTTATTAAACTCATTATAAAACAGACGACACACTAGTTTATTTTAGAAATGTTTAATCAGGGTTTTAAAATTATTAGCATAGTTCCTAGGGCCTGTAGCACCTTGGGATGTACAGAGGGTATCTACCAAAGGGTCTCACCATTTCCCCTCCTGATTTGTTCCAAAAAAATACATTTACTGGTGTGATTGCAAAGATGTGGATATGGAAGCATTGTCTGCTGCAGCCTGACACCAGAAGGTGTAATATTGTCTATTTTTGCATCAAAGTCACCCAAATGAAGAATAATCTGCCCCATATGGATACTGATATGACTCGATTGTGCCATTTGGGCCAGATGCCAAGGAAGTGGGGTCTGATAGCTCCAAGCTGTCTGCTGTGGAGGATGGACTCATAACTCCTTATGTTACAAATATTTGAGTTTCCCACTGTTTGAATCCTTTTTTTTTCCTTCTTTTTCTGAAGTCCAGGAAGGCTTACCAGAATGGACAAAACCTGGCATATTTTTCTTCTTTCTTGTGAAGCTTTTCGGATGTTCTTTCCATATCTTCAAGCAAAATGGCATTTGGCTAAATGCCACCCTGCTTTTTTTTTAAAAAAAATAGAATGTGAAAGAAAATAAAAAATGAAGTGGATTAAAAAAAAAAAAAAAAAAAAAGAAGGAAGAACAATGAAAACAAGGAAAATTAAGATCTAGAATAACATAATTAACAAAAAATGAGAAGATTCAGAAATTACCAGAACAGCCTGTAATTCTTTCACATTTAATTTTAAGTTAGTAGAGAGAAAGAAGAACCAAGACAGAAAATCCAAGTAATTCTTCCAACTGACCTTACTGATGCTTTTCTTCAAATCCAGGTCACACTTCAACCCTTCCTTGTGTTGTTGCTCTATACAAATGCTAAATGTTGTTGTTATCATGTGGAAACTGCTGCTCCCCGGATCCCACAAGGTGAAAAGGGAGGCTGGTGTGCCTCTGACTGGGGACACGGCCAGACCATGCTGAAGTCACTCACAAACTCTTGTGTAGGTGCTCCAGGACCCTGCCAAAACAAGGTCTATAAATGCAATATATGGTTTCAAACCATGGATCGTGGCCAGCCCGTGGAAAACTTGCTCACGTTTCAGCCTGCAGGTTAACCAGGGAGACTCAAGGGAAAGAGGGACTTCTGTCCCCATTTCTAGTTTGGCTGCCAGAAGCTCCTGCTGCACTTTCCACCCCCAGAGACTATGGGGAAAGGAAAAAACACCTCACAAATTTTCACCTGGTGAGTGCATCAGGAAAGCCTCTCCCTCTCTCGCTGCCTCCATTCACACCCAGAGTTATATTCTCTAATAACATTTCACATGGCCTGAGAAAGGCCTGGCCAGTTCCTCTCTTTTCCCCATAATAAGAAAGAGCAGAAGAAACTTTGCAGTTTATGGACGCAATAATCTCATTAAAGCTTCACCATGGCTTCCAGAAGTTTTAATAAACCAGCTGGCTAATCACAATAATCTCCCTCCCCCCCTCCACTTTATGGAAAGATCCTGCGGTCAGGAAATATAAAACTCTCAACACGTTGACCACAGCAAGGATTACAGCCTCATGCAGTGACACTTTTCCAACTGGAGATCTTGTGTGCTGCACAAACCTCAAACAACCTCATAAACAAGTTTGAAGCAGACCTAAAGCCAGGCTTGCCAAGGAGAACATCAAGAGTGATTCTGTTAATGAGGTCTGGCTGGAGCTGAAACACCTCTCCTAAGTGTGTTATTTTTAATCAAGTCATTTCCAACAGGAACCTTTATGGGAGTGTGCACTGATTCATTCCTTAAAATTTGCACTTGAAGGCCCCAGTCTTGGGCCACTGATGTCACCAAAGGCTGTGGCAGTGGCGGGTGGATGTTGAAGCAGACACCACGCTCAGTGACTCAACACCCACAGCTCAGACTTGAATCCGTGTCCTCAGATTTGAATCTGTGTCCTCAGACTTGAATCCGTGTCCTCAGACTTGAATCCATGTCCTCAGACTTGAATCCATGTCCTCAGACTCTCATACCTCACAGAAAGCTGGAAGCATAATCCAAGAGTTTGCCTCTGCAACAAAGATCTCTAGTCACAAATCAGAGAACTATCGAAGGGCTGGAGCACTTCTGTGGAGACAGGCTGGGAGAGCTGGGGTTGTTCAGCCTGGAGAAAGGAAAGCTTTGGAATTACCTCATTGCAGCCTTCCAGTACTTGAACAGGGCCTACAGGAGAGGGAGAGACCTTTCACATGGGCAGATAGTGACAGGACAAGGGAGAATGGGTTTAAAACCATTATCTCTCCTAAAAGATGAGCAATGGTGTCGCTTACAGTCCATAACCACTTCTATTCAAAGTGTACCTGAACTAAGAGTTGTTTTTTTCCCAGAAAAAAAGGAGATTTAAGGTGAGTGTCGTGCTCCGCTTTAAAGATTTCAGGCCCATAAAGCCCCTTAAACCACCAGGCTACTTTAGGAAAAATAGAATCTCACTGCTTCATGCTGCAGTTAAGTGACTGTGAAACCAGGAGTGGGGAAACAGGGGAGTCTGATTTCCCTTTGGACAGCTACTGTGCCCCCCAGACCTGACTTTGTGTTACAAACAGCAGCAAGTGTTAAATGTGGAGACCACATCCAAAGACCTTGTGCTGCTGGTAGACATTGTGTGCTCCTCCTGTGGCAGCAGAGCAATGCCAAGCACCTGCAATAGTGTCAGAACAAAATGTGACTCTAAAGATGCTCTGAAACTTGAGCTCATGTCTTGCCTAGTAGGCCTCAAAAGCTGAATCATCCTAGTCAAACAAGTTAAAACCCCTTGCACAAAAAAGCACAGCACAAGGAAGGAGAAAATTCTGCAGTAGTGATGAGACTGCTGTGGAAATGCAATTCTTTATGTCTGAAGACCTCAAAATTCTTCTCAGCATAAATTAAGCAGCAAGAATCATCTTTTTGCCACTTATCTCTGCCTAATTTAGCAACTTATCAGATACAGCCTCTTAGTTCATTGAGGGCATCACTAAGCATAAAAGGCAATTCATAACATCTCCTTTGAGTCCTCTGAGTGTCTGTAAATCCCAGAAACAAAGATGTAGAAATTATGTTCTTCCAGCCAATCTAGGTACTCAGGTCAGGGTGATACAAGGCACCCACTGGAAGTTCTTTCTATCCATGTAGAGGAAACATTTGTAATTTTTACAGGTGTCTCCTTACAGTCAGGTAAAATCTAGTGAGATTAAGTTCAATCCTTAGCAAACAACCAGAATATTGCTCTTTATCCCCATTTATGAACATTAGAAGTGAGGGTTGAAGCAGCTTCTCCAGTGGACCTGGGAAAATACAGCATTTTTTCCCCATTCCCATGCCATGTCTCTCACTCAGGCACATTGTTTCTCTAAAGGTTTTCTACTCCTGGAAATTTACTATTTCTGGATAATGGTTCCCAAGTAGTCACTTAATTAAAGCCCCCATGTAGCCCGTTTTATTCCAGAATTCTGGAATAGCTATTCTGGTAAATTCTGAAGTGTCAAGAAGCCCTAAGGCAAGAGAAGAGAAGTGTGTGCCTGTCTCAATGAGAAGCTGTTAAAAGGAAGGTGAAAATAATAGGAAACTTTCGTATATTGGTAAAAAGCAATGAGTGTGTTGCTGGTAGCATCACTTTAAATCATTCTGGCACACAAACAACTGGAGCTGCACAACTAGTTTGGAGGGGAAAAGAAGGATTGAATTAATGCACCTTCTTTTTTTGATTCACACATGGTCTTCAAGGTTGCAGTTTAGTCATTATCTGAATTAACATTCCAAATAATTTCTTGGAGACATCTCAGTCTCAGGTCTATGAGCTGTTGATTGTATGTGTTTGATACATGAAAATCAAGCTGTGATAATTAGTTTTGATTTTACATATAGTTTATGATGTGTTAGTTCTTTGCCTTGATTGGATTAATGCAGCTCTTAGAAACACATGTTACACATGAAAAAACAGTATTTTCAAGTACCTCTACACAAATATCCTGTAACAGTCATTGGAAATTCCTTGTTTGCTTAAATTTTCCTGCAGTAAACTTACAGGTTAAACTATACATTAAAAAAATATGCACTGGGAGCATGAACAGGGAAAAAAAAGATACATGAAGTATTTTATTTGAGCAAGTCAATGTTTTGTAGACTAGCCCAGCACTGTTCACTATTGGATTCATTAATTGCATCCACTGATTTTGTAGCCCTTGTTCCTGGCACTGAGAGTCCTCTGCTCACACACCAGCCCCATCTCACACACACACACACACTGACCTTCAGCTTCAATCATGCCCTCCTGCCTGCACTAACATGTACTCACTCAGACACTTTCACATTGGGTTACGTGCCCAACTCCTGGCACTCACATTCCGTTATGTCCAGAGTGTTACACCCACACTTAATTACAATCACACCCTCACACTCCCCATTCAGTTACACCACCAGGGCTGCCCACCTCCCCCCACGGTCAATTATCATCAGATGTGATTAAACCTGCAGTCCTGCACCTATAATCCTCCCCTGGCATTCGCATCCACTTATGCTCAACAGCCCTCCCTGGGATTCACGTCTGCTCGTCACATTCGTGCACGCATGGAAACACCGACTTCCTTCCTTCGTTCTGACACTGGAGTGGGTTTTGCTTTTTTTTAGTTTTCCTTTCTGTGGCACAAAGAACACCCACTTCTTGCTGAGGAGCAGAAAGACCTGCTGTACCTCTGGACTGTTGCCTTCTCAGTAAATCGCCTTGAATCTTTATTTTATACCTCCTGAAGAATGTATGCTATGCTGGTTTTAATTTTAGTTCTTGGTGGGACTTCAAATCAAGGCACCATTTCGCAAAATGCTGTGTACTTGAAACAAAAGGCAGTGCCAGCACTGTAGATCCAGTCTGTATCCATCTTTCATCTGTAGACAGTGATGGAGTTTCTTTTGGAGGAATACAGTCACCTCAATCCCCTGTTGCATCTGTGGAAATGTTACAAAAACAAATTCCTGATGTTCCCTGACACGTGGACAAGCACACAAGCACCCACTGAATAGTCTGCAAGCAGACCATACACATCCCCTCTGAGGTGATGCATACAAATAATCCCCTCTGCATGGCTGCATGGCCTTCCTGAGCAGCTGGTGATGAGCAGGTGAAATCCTTCTTCTCCCAAATTCAGCAAAAGGTTTGTTCCAGTGCCCACAGACCCAGAGGTGTCCAAGGCCAGGTTGGAGGGGGCTGCCAGTGACAAGGTCTGCTGGAAGGTTCCCTGAGCATGGCAGGAGAATTAGAACATAACCTTCAAGGCTACTTCTAACCCAAACCATTCCACGATTCCTTGCTTCTCTGACCTCACCCTGAAGCTCATCACGTCTTCATGAAGACAAGACCCACCACAGAGGTGTGTGAAGCCCACACAAATGTTAGCAAGAAATCTGGGAGGCAATGGGACTGGTTTCACCAGGTGCATTCAATTCCAGGAACAGTAACCACAGCCATGAACAGTAATAAAAGATCAGTGAGGAAAGAGGATAGAAGAAAATGTTGTGTTCAGACCCTTCAGAGGCATAAAGAGAGAAGGCTCATCTGTACCAACCCATGTGCACCCATATGCCCAGACATCACATTATTTTTTTCAATATTTAAAACCACAGTCAGTCTGAAACAGACTTAAGAGGAAGCTCTGAGAATATGAAGTAATTTCTAAAGTGGGTTTTGATTTAGGAAGATAAGGAAAAGCTCTGACTAAGGAGACAAATTTCCAATTGTATATTTCTGACAGAAGCTTGGACCACAGTTTTTATTATCCAGGACAAGATCCCAACAAAATTCAGCCCTAGAAGTAGTGGCAGGTGGTGGAAGAAAGGAAAAAGAAGAATAAGGAAAGAAAAATAACAAACTTAAACCAAAAAATCCAAACCTAAAAAGCCCTGCAGGACGAGACGGAGTCTATGGATAAGTGCCTGCCACCACAATGGGATACACATGGCCTGATCAAAAATGCCTTTGCAGTAAGCCAGGCCACAAATAAAACAAGACATGTGGTATGAGGTTGAATTGGCCACTTTTTTATTAAATAAACAATTGATCCACATCAAGTAACTCTAAACCATTTAGGAGGTCTTTGTTGATCCTGACCAGAACTAATATGTGCAGATAACCTGGACTTGGCATTACGATCATCATTCCCTGCACGTCTACCACCCACCAGAAATCCCAGTTCTGTGTGCCTCAGAGGGAAAGGAGACCAGAGGAGAGAGAAGGGAGGGAGGGACACAGAAAAAGGGAACAATCTCTTTTCATCACCCAAACATCTTCAGGACTGTCCAAGCCTGAAGAGATGCAAACCACAGAGGTTTGCCAGTGACACACCAGTGTCGGTGTCACGGGGATGGGGCTCCCATTCCACCACCTCTGTGTGTTCTGCCCAGCATTCTGTGCAGGGACTAAAATACCTTTTATGTCTGGCTGCTCCTGACATAATTCTTGGCAAAGCCAACAGAATGAGGTTAGAAAAATATGAAGTGCTGAATGCATTCTGCCATCTCCTTGTGAAAAGATTAAAAGCCAGATTTTTGCCACAACCTAATGACATTAAACATACAACAGAAATTGTAATGCAGCATAGAAAAATTAGAAAGTATTTCACCACAGCATTGTCATAATCAACAAAGATCACAATGACAAGACAGAAAGAATATTTTGACCAAATGCCTTGCAAGGCTCTTGTGTTTGGAGAGGGTGAGATTCAGGTTTGGCTGCTGTGGATACTCCAGGTTCACTCCTGTGATTGGTGTGGCTTCAGAAAAATTGTCTTGCTCCAATGTTCTTATATGACTTTTATAAGTCAGAGATATTTTGATCGACATTTTTCCAAGCTGCTGTTGGCTGCTTGCTCCTCATTCTTTTTCAGGACCCAGTGTTTTAATCACCATTTTTTTTGAAAGCCGTGCTAAATGCCACCCCTCCATAGTCACCACATTCACTCATCCTACAGAAATGGAAGCATTTTGGAAAATCCAATTTGACCCTGATGTAACTGAGATAGCACCTGTGAGCTTCTGCCATAATTATGGCAAGGTTAGGGCCAAGAGGCACAGATCTGGATTCAGAAGAGTGAAAAGCTTTGTGGTGACAGTAAGGGTTACAATTCAATCATTTGCTAAGAATGTGAAAAAAAATTGTAAATGTTGCTCTCTAGGAAATGTGTTCTGCTTTTCAGCTGATGAACCATCATTGAGTATTTTGATTTTTCATCAAAATATGAAAAATGCCTTCAGAGTAGTATTTTTCTGGAGGCTTGATCCTTAAAGACTAGACCCTAGGGTCCATCAGGATCTCAGCAGAGTTTCTGTGGCACCACTGGCATCCCAGTGCTCAGTTAACTTTCTGTTGAGATGTTTTTTGTGGATTTGTACCCAAAATTATCCATGTCTGATGCTTGTAGTGGGCTCATTTCCTATAGAGTAAAGGAAGGGTGAAAAATCATGCAGCACAAGAATATGCCATTATTAAAACAAAAGTGATGACTGGAATAGAGCAAAGAGAGCAACTTAGCAATAAAAAAGATCCCAATCCACATTTTGGGTTCACACCTCTCAAACAGCTTGTGGGAAAATAGTAACAGCCACAACAATAAACACAGGAGCAACAAAAATGTGGAATCCCAATGCCTGTGCCCACAGTGAGAATAAAAAATGCAAAGCCTGGGCCACCTCGCCTTTAATTTCCTAACTGCTGTTTTGTAAGGCTGTGTCATGCTTCTCAGTTCAAACACGCTTTGGCTCTTTATTATTCATGGGCCTTTTTCTCAGTCAGTGGTGTTGAATAATAAAACAGCCCAGGATCAAATGGGCCAATTCTCCACGCCTGACACCAACTGCTACTGTTCGCTGGGCTCTGCCAAGCGTTGCCTCTGATAATGAGTGGGATTTGGTTAAACAGTAAATTAATGAATAATGAAATATCCAGGTTGATCAGTTAGAGAGCACGCTTGCTTTGCCCCCGGCCAAGTGCTCGGGGCAGAAATTACTCTCAAACGGCACTTGCCTGTGTGCTGGGCTGGATAACTATTTTACAGCCTATTGCTTGACAGGATGTTGGGAAGGGGGCGAGGGGAAGGGGGGAAGTCGGGGAAGCAGAGCGGGCAGGGCAATCTCCTTATCACCCTGCATGGAGGGGAGTAGGGGCTGCTTTGGGGTGTGCAGAACCCCCTAGGAAGGAGAGAGGGTCGCAGGGTTGAAGGAGGTGGTGATGAGGCTGGGAAAAGGATGGGCTCCCTCTTAGGTCTTCCTCCCTTTTCTGCTGGCATTCTTTTTATTATTATATATTATATCTATGGTGTCATTATTATTATTATTATTATTATTATTATTATTATTATTATTATATATTATATTATATTATATTATATTATATTATATTATATTATATTATATTATATTATATTATATTATATTATATTATATTATATTATTTTATTATTTTATTATTTTATTATTTTATTATTTTATTATTTTATTATTTTATTATTTTATTATTTTATTTCCTAGTCAAGATTGCTGATATCACTGGGGTTAACCCAAATTTGCCCCCTTCCCCATCACTGTTAATTCTCGCTTTCCATCAGCCGCGTCCGAGCCGGGGCCATCCCTCCTGGCAGGGCTTGGAGCCCAGGCTGCAGAAAGAGCCACCCGGAGCCGTGTGTCAGGAGTTCTGGGCAAATAAAAGAGCCTGTGAAAGGCTCTGCCTGCACGGGAAGGGGCACAGAAACGGAGAGATGGAAAAAGCAAGTGCGGAAAGGAGAAAAGAGCCCTGAACCCTTCATTTTAATAACCCCGCACCCTTCATTTTCTTCATCGGGAGAAATAAATAGCTGTGAAATATTTCCCGCAGGTCGGGAACACATGTATGTACACAATGTATGTAAGCACATATATGTACACAAACACACGGGCACGATTTTTACCGCTGGAGAAGGGCAAAAATCCCTACTTGACTCTCACACTGGGATTGTACCCCAGTTTATTTATGGGAGTTTATTTGAGCTGCTGGTGTTGCTCCACATCAGCGAGAAAACCACTACAGTTACCACCTTTTTATCCAGACGGGAAACTTTCTGTAACTAAGTTACTTCCTTTTTTTTTATTATTTTTTTTCGTAATGTTTATTCTTTCCAAACTTTCCAAACAAGCCCAAACTTCCAAGCCGGAGCAAGGAGGGTCAGGTAAAACAATATATACATATTTAAAATAAAAGAAAGGTGTAGAAAAAAACCAACTCTTTCCAAAATGGGAGTTTTCAGGTCGGGGCTCAGCTACTTTCCCTCGCCTCATGTCACTCCGAAGTTAAAGTTTAGAGAAACCTGTGAAGCATAAGGAGAAGGAGGTCCCTGCTCTGCCTTGGCCATCGCCCCGTCCTCCCCCGGCAGCTGCCGGCAGCAAGGAAAAGCCTCCAGGCTCGGGCTGGAATGGCAATATCCCGGGAAATCAGCATTGGAGGGGTTTAACCAAAGCCTCCTTCACTCTGCCAGCCTTCAGTGATGTGGCTGCGTGGTGTTGTGTGTTTTGGGATGAACAGGCGGCTCTGGGACAGGCTGGAGCCCGTGTTTGCTTCATTTCTCCAGCGGAGCCACCTCTCACATTCACCCTCTCGACTTCAAAATCCAGAACTTTTCGAGTATTTCGCTTCTTTCCTTCCTGCTCTCCAATTTTAAATGCATTTTTTAGTCCAGACTATTTTCGTGAAAACCGTTTACCCAAAAAAGTGGTTTCTAGCCCCATTTGCAGTTCTTCTACCACCACCCCACACCCTCTTCCCATCACTACCAGTTATTGTCCTGTGATTCT
>NC_141702.1:4593232-4685732 GCF_971803275.1 Cyanistes caeruleus
TTACAATAACATAGCGGTGGGAGGGAAAAAAAGTTTGCTGAGCTGCAGGCTTACATAAAATTTTCTTTTAGCGGTTCAGACTTTAGAAAGAAAAAGGTTTACTCAGAATTCAGCTGGTTAAAGCAAAATGAAACAAAAGCTCACGTTAACATGACATGAGGTTTATTATAGGTCTGCTTAGAATGAAGAGGTAAGAATGGGAAAAAATATGGACACTTTTGAGTCAGACAGAAATAAAATACCAACATTTCTGAGAAGCAATATTTATTGTCTTTTTTTTTTTTTGTCTTTTTTTTTTTTTTTTAATGTAGAGACATGTCCTGAATTTCCCCAAAGCCTAGATTGGGAAAATAAAGACTTCTTGGCATTATAAGTAAATCCGTCTGCAGAATCGAAGCAGCACCAACATTCAAAAAAACTGAAGAGGAAAATACAACAAAACACAACAATCTCTTTTTTTTTTATTCTTATTCTTATTATTTATGTAAATCAGGTCATCACTGGACAAGAAACCAATTTCTACCCATTACCATAACAGCTTGTCTATAAAGAACAGAAAAGATTCAGATAGGATACTATCTAGTCAAGCGGGATTTTTTTTTTGTTTGTTTTATTTTTTTCTTTCTTTTTTGTTTGGTTTTTTTTTTTTTTATACTTTTCGTTTTTAAATTCCCCCACCCATTCACAGAGGTATAGAGTCACAGATAAATAACCCAAAAACTACTTGCTCGCCATATTTACACATTCCCGTTAAATTAAGCATAAATAAATATATACAAACTCAATACTGAATGCCTCTCCACATATCTTCTCAGGAAGAGTCGATAAACTGATATTTCTAACTGCATGGTCAGATTTTTCAAGAAGAGGAGGTGAAAGGGATCGTTTGGGGCATAAAAGGAGAAATTTTTTATTATTTTTTCTTTCATCTTACCAGTTTCTCATTCGCTTTTTCAGAGCTTTGCATTTGTTTGGGTCTTTTTTTTTTTTTTTTTCTTTTTTATTCTTTTTTTTTGCCTTATTTCTCGCTGGCACACAGTGTTTCATCTCTCTCGAAATGTTCAGGCGTTTGCCAGTGTGTTTGGGGATGTTTTATTTTTTTTTTTCCCTTTGTATAAGAAAATATACTATTTGTAAAAAGCCTACGGTCTCTCTCACACAGGGAAGCCGGAGGGGAGGGGGAGGTTGGCTGGGTCGATCTGGTAAATGCTTACGGCAGCTGAAACAAGCACCAAATTCTCGGAGAAATGTATTAAAGCAGAGGCGGACAGGTCTGTGTGATAAACCGGTCAGAGAGGAGCAGGGGAAGGGAAACAAGCCCTTTGGGCACAGCTAAAGGTCTTAAAATCATCCTTCCCCCGCTCCCTCCCAGCCCCAAATGCAAATCTGGGGATTTGGGGAGAGACTGGTCTGGGATGCAAAGGGACTTTTA
This sequence comes from Cyanistes caeruleus, assembly GCF_971803275.1. Taxonomy (NCBI): domain Eukaryota; kingdom Metazoa; phylum Chordata; class Aves; order Passeriformes; family Paridae; genus Cyanistes; species Cyanistes caeruleus. Next base: position 4,594,665 of record NC_141702.1, read on the forward strand.
AACAGCTTCTCACAGAGAATTTCTATTAGGTGGGACAAGACACAACCCGATTTTAAAGAAACCATCGGGTTGTAAAAGGATTCCCATAAAATTGGCTTCTTGTTTCCCTCACATCTTGCGTAAATAACAACCAGGAAAAAAAAAAAGTCAGGGAGCATGCAAAAATAAAGATCTTTCCAATGGCAATTAAGGAATTGTTATTAAAAAAAAAAAAAAAAAGGAGACTAAGAATAAAATAAAATTTACAGTAACCCACCTGTTTGGTTTGAAAACAAACTTTTCATGGTCTCTCCTCAAACTTTTCCCTTGAGTTACAAAGCAAGGCTGCCGTGTTAATCCTCCTGTTTATTGATTTATGATCCCGAGGAAACCAAATCTTTTAATAACTCAATTATGAGATAAACGTCTGAGGTGCTCCGCCAACACAAGTAGTCGGGCTGGGAAAGTGGAGGGGAGCAGGAAAATGCCTTCCAGAGGGAGGCTGAGTTTAGTTGGGGGGTGACTTCTGTACTCTGAGCACTGAGAGGAGCCACCAAGCAATGGATAATTCCCTCTGGGACCAAGACTAAGCTGGGAGAAGGACAGAGAGCTGTGCTCCTCTCCTGTTCTCTGCCTGATTGCATTCAATCATAAACCTCGTGAGTTCTGTCTCCACACTTTGGGGAGCAAATGGAGGGAGGACATCCCACTGCAGTCAACGGGAATTTGGCTTTATTTTGCCTGAGCACTGCACAGTCTGGCATTTGCAGTTTGTCTCCTCCAGGTAGAAGGCACAAGGGACAGACTGAAACTCTTCCCTCAGCCTGCTCAAGGTTTAGGCGTGGTCCAGGTGACCAAACCTGTGTCTAGGGGAGATTTCAGCAAGAGCAGGATCAGGCCCTCACATACCTAAGTCTTTCCCCAAGAAGTTCCCCAAGGGTTCCCTGTCCCCATTAATCCACAGTGATGGTGGGATACTGTTGTGTGCAGCTGAAAGGAGAATCCCCCACATTTCCCCAAAGACAAGGAAAGGCCATTCCCAACACGGCCCCAGAGCCTTCAGCTGGAAGCTCTGGGGTGGCAGGGGGCAGGTTCCCATGGCCCTGCACATGCAGCTGGGGATGTGGAGGACTGAGAGCTAATTTGTTCTCAGTCTAATAAAGTTCCCCACACCCAAAAGCCCCACTGGGCCGGGTGATGCTGAAGGGCTGGACCCACAGGCTCCTCATAAATCCTATTTGCAGGGGGAATGCAAGGCAACATCCAACACTTGGCTCTCTGCTCCAATAAACAGGATATTCCCATCAGGCAGAGAAGGGAACTGTGCTTCCAGGTGGGGCCATTTGTTCCTCCCCAGATCGCCTCTTTCCCTTGCATCACTGCTGGGCCACTGGAGCCTGAATTGTCCTTCCCCAGAAGCCTGATGGACTTGGGGTGGTTGGCAAGGGGTAAGATTTGGAGGACTGGGGGCTGCCTGGATGTTATTTTTCAGTCTGAGAGTCCCCAGCCTGCTGGTGGGGATCCGTGATTTGACCACCACACCTCCCCTGGTGACATCCACAGGGATGTGACAATCCCTGCCACAACCAAACCCAGGTTGGTTGTCCCTATCAGGGACATGCCAGGGTCTAAGGCTGCCTCCAGCTCATCCCAGCAGCTCATGGAGAAGGCTGCCTGCCTCGGTTCCCCCATTTTCTCACAGGAGAGCCCCCACAGCACACTGCCCCAGAAGAACCAAAGGTACATGAGCAAGGAGCAGCTCAGGAGGGGCCACTCCTCCTTGGGGCTGGATGATCCCTGGATTTCCATTGCCACCTGTGCCCAAATCACGAGTAGAGAACAAGAGCTGAGGCCTGGCTACATGAAGATCTGAAAAGCAGAGCAGGCCCTCAGCTGTAACCACGTCTCACAGAGCCAAGGGACAAGAGGATAGTTTGCTCTTTTGTTTTGAGAACATTTCATCAAGGGATGTTGAGAGTATTGCTGAATTATTTCTCCCTCACTCTCCACTTTGGAAGGTATCTCAAAATTAAAGCAAGGCTAAGGTTTCCTCTCTCTCTCTCTCTCTCTCTCTCTCTTGTTTTGAGTTCAGGTGTGCCTGCTTGGGATGGTGGAGCTGAGTCCTGCAGCTTTCACAGGGATCTTAGGGGGAGGCCTGACCCCACTGGAATTTTGCCAGTGGCTCCAGGAGATTTACCCACACCCAGTTCTGACATAAGCAAAAAGATGTGTTAGTGCACAAGGCCTGCCCACTGAGAAACACATGCAATTACCCGACACGGCAGAATCCAAACAGAAATTCATATCCTTACACTTCAGCGTTATTTTTACCAGAGAAGACAAAGAAACGTATGTTGAAAAAAGAAAAAAGAAAAAAAAAAAGAGAGAGAGGAAAGAAATAAGACTTCCCCTTCACCCCCACCACCCCAAATCATATGCATAAGACATCCTGTCAGACACCAAACCACCAAGAAAAACATTGGAGTTAAGAAGTTTTTTCCCCCCTTACCACACCGACTTGTTCTAAAGCAAGAGTCACAAGACATTTTTTTTTTTTCTTAAAATAAAGCTTTCTAAGAGAAACAGATTTCCTCAGACTGAGCTCAGAAATCAGGATATTCCCTGGCAAACCCTCCCCACTCCCATCACGAGGAGCCAGCTCACATGGCAACTCTTTCCTCCCTGGGTACAAAATCCTAGTGCCAAGCAAGTGCCGTAACATTCAACACAGCTCTTATTCTCTTTGCAACAGTACACCTCGATTTCAACTTATATTTTTATCTCATTCAAATTATTCCCTTTGAGCTTCTTTAAAGAAGTGCACCTACAGAATTCAGTAACAACTGGCTTTGATTTGAAAAAGCAAAAAAAGCAAAAAATAAAAAGTATCAGAATATCAGTATTGTGGATTTTTTTTCTCTGTACCTGATATATTGTGTAGGGATCTCTAGTCCTCTTTGAAGAAGCTCATAAGCCAAGCGGGCAAAGCTTTAGGAAACAGAAGAAAATAAAATAGTGCATACTCCTGAGAAAGAATTACATACTCATATCACTCATTTTTTGTTGTTGTTAACAGTTCTTTAAAAATGGGGGAAGAGCTCTCTCACACACACTAGTCAAGGAAATTAAGGACTGAAATATTGGCATAGTTAGGAATATAAAACTCCCTAGAGAAAAAGAGATCTCAGAAAATTAAGAAACCAGATAGCGCTGACATTGTACCAGACCTTACTTCCAAAATTTTGCAACCCATTATAGACAAGGCATTTTACCATCAAAGACAAAAAATTACTAAATTACAAAGGTATGTTTGCATGCATTAATATGCGTGGCTACGCACACATATTTTATATATATTTATATATATATATATGTATATATCCACATATATACATATATATCCACAAACATACAGGGGATACCCGTGCCCCCCTGGGGAGCCGGGTGTGCACATACACAGATGCACGCACAGAGGCACACACGCACCCAGACACACCTGTAAACGCTGCCAATCTAAACAGAGAGTCTGTCTAGACCAGGAAAAAAACACAAAATAGTTCTTAAAAAATAGAGCTGGCAGATTCATCTGAGCCACGGCGACCCCGAACGTCCCTTCTGGTGGCACCGAAAGTTAAGACGCTGCCGTGAACGCAGCTGGTGTTGATGGCTTGGTGAGGGGTCTGGGAGCTCCCCTCCTTTCCTAGTCTAGACAGAACCAGGGTGGTGAGATGAGGTGGGAAGAGCTGAGGGGAATGAGGCCATGGGGCTGCTCAGAAAAGAACGTTCTGGAAGATTGTTTTAGTCTAGGTGAAGACAGGACGTTGTTCAAAAGAAAACAAAACAAAAAAAAGAATAAAACAAAAAATAATAGCAAGACAGACCGTGCAGCTCAAGAAATCAAAGCACTGACACCAAAAATGTTTCTCCGATTTCTTCCAATAAGTTATTCATTTCTTTCTTTTATTATTATTATTATTAATTATTATTATATTCCCCTCCCCCCCAATCATTATTTAAAAAATGTGAAAGAACAGAAGGGGGGAAAAAAATCCTGGTAGTTGTCTTCACATGTTCCTGGCAAGAGACTCTGAACCACTGGTCTTGCGCCATTGTGCTCCTCTGATCTTAAATTATTGTCTTTCTTTTATTATTATTATTTTTATTTTATCATTATTATTATTATTATTTTGTCCTACCTAATAGAATTCTTCCAAAGCCCAATCCAGTATTTTTAAAGCTAGAATTAAGACGGTTTTGTTTTAAAAGATTATCTCTCTCTTCTCCTTTTATTTATTTAACTTTTTTTTTTCTTTTCCTTTCTTTCATTCTAATTTTTTTCCTCTCTCTCTCTCTCTCTCTTTCTCTCTCTCTCTCTCTCATTTTCTGTGTTTCTCTTCCTTGTCTCCAGTTTTACTACCTGGTCCTTCGCCAGATGTGTGCCTGTTAGCAGTGTTGTTGTTCAAGAACATCTTGTCCATGCCTTTGAGAGCTTCAGTCAGGTAGTTTTGGAGGGCCGTGAGGGCAGCGCAGATAGCGGGGGCCCCAAAGCCGTGAGTGATGAGGCTGAAGTGAGTCAAGCAGCTCTGAATGCCCGGTTCCAAAATAGGGGTGGGCCGGCTGTTTCCAATGGGCGTCCTGTCCTGGGCCAAGAGATCTGTAAATTCTTTACAAAGTTGCCTGCAGGGAAGACAGAAAGGCAAAGAGAGGGAGAGAAGAGTGGTTGTTAGGCTCATCCAACAATTCTCTGTGACAGCCAAGGGGCAGGTTCGGGCCAAAAGTGATCCCAAGACATGGGATGGGACCCTTTTGCCACCATCCTTGACCCAGCTGTTCTTGGGGACCAGCCATGGTGAGCCAGCAGCTCCCTGCTTAGACTGATGCCCTTCAGGGGATAACACCAGCTCTGGAGATTAAAATCTCTCCAGCAGCCACAAGGATGCTTCTGAAGCACTATGAAAACCCAGCCCTGCCTGGTGGCTTCAGGAACAACCAGGCTGAAAGGGAAATGTCTGGATCTGCCAAGCACCCATCCTCCTGGAGGCCTGAGCCTGGCTCAAAGCAGCTCCCAGAGTATTTCTACACTCTTCCTGCAGGAGAGCACAGCTGTGCACTGAGAGCTATTGGGTGGCACAGGGACCTGGAGCAGGGAAAGGCTAAAACCTCTGAGAGCCTCTCTGAGACTGCTCAGGCTGGGCCAGATTATTGAGAAAAATCAGGATTTTGGGTCTCTGTGCTGGCTTATTTGTGGCATGAGAAGCCAAGTGAGCACTTCCCATTTTATTCTGGGGGCATGGCACCCCAATTAACACATCAGAATTGACATCTGGCTCTTGGTTGTTTGCCTGCACCTTTGAAAAATCAGATTTGATTTTTCTAATGAATTCACACACAAACATTTTCTTTTGAATTACTCTGCTCCAAAAGACCTTCAAGTCAGCAGGTGCCTGGGCAATGCAGAAACCCTGGAGGCTGGTGGGGTTCCCACAGGAATATTTTCTTTAAGGATACCCAAAGGAATCAGGTTTTTTTAAGATAGGTGCCTACCCAGGGAGTGGAGATAAAAAAGACCAGATTTTGTTTTTTTTTAAAAAAAAAAAAAGGAAAAAAAGAAACCCTTAAAAAAGACATACAGCTCTCATCTTCTGAAATTCTCTGAAATTCCCAGTGGGTTAAAGGTTTCAGAGGGTGGGGAAAGATAAAGGTCTACTTCTATGTGTATTATCCATTAAGAAAGTGCAAGAGAGGAAACTTTGAATTTGGAGAACAAACAGTAATGAGTCCAACATTTTACATCTTCAAAGAGCAAAGCAGGGTCTGTGAGCAATTAAAGTTCTGGGACATTAATATCTTCTGACCCTGTGGAAAAGGGCAATCAAATTCCAATCACGTCTAAGAAACATCTGGACAAATTTGAGCAAATGATTTTTCAACCCTCCATATATTTCTTTAAATTACACTGTCATCGGAGGCAAGCCACGTCCCAGAGCATGAAATAAATGAGAGCTGTTTGGGCTGGGATTTTTCTTTCTTTTCTTTATTTTTTTCCCCTCTTTTTTCTTCCTGGCAGATGAAGATGTGTGAACACTCAGGACCCACTGCCAAGTACCCTTCAAACCATGAAGCACCAGGTGAGTACCTGGGAGGCACAGCCTGGTGTAAATCATCACACACCGAGGAAGTCCCAAGGGAGATAGATGGGCTGGGGGGGGCCCAAACAGAGAATCATTAGCAGTGCATGGTGGTGGGCTTTTATTTTTTTCTTTTTCTTATTTTTTATTTATTTTTTAATATATATTTTTAATTAAATCATATGGGAAAAGCATTGCAACTTGGTAGCAGACAGACAGGTGTGTGTGAGCAGCAGGAGGGACAAACAAACACACTGTGGAAGCAAAATATAAATTTTTGGTCCACTTTGCATAAAAATTATTTAATTGGGGGTGGCTTGGAAGTGATGTACAACAGCTAGGGCAGCATCACCTACAACGTCTATAGGGGCAGGGTCTGGTTGGCAGGAACCCCACTGCAAAGGGTGCAGAGGTCCTTCGGGCCATTCGAGCATCCTTCCTCCCCGCGGGGCTGCTGGAATTTAGAGCCTGGAAATTCCGTCTGCTTTCCAAACTCAGAGGAAGAGTTTGAGGGCAGGGAGGATTTTTCTCCGAGGAGGGCAGAAGGGGATGAATTAACTTGGCACTCACTTTGTAGCAAGCAGCATGTTTTTCCTGGAGTGGAGGTCGCTGGGGTCCGTGTGCTGTCTGTTCAGGTACTCAGAAACAGCTTTGGCTGGGAACTCCGTTTCACAGATGTACCCAAAATCCCGAGCTAAATGAACGGCCTCACCTGGAGGGAACGAGATGGGAATTAACACCTCCGGGCACCGCCGGCCCCGGGCTGGGCTGGGCTGCCTGCGGGACAGCCCTGGGGGACACCAGCTCCTTGGAGCCGTGTTTGGAAACCTCTCCTCATCCCTTCCACCTCAGGGACAGGCTGCAGCTGTGTGGTTTTCCCCCCAGCAGCCCTGTTGTGGGGACAGAAGTGGATGGGACAGATTTTGAGCTGAGGAGGTTTGTCTTTGCTGCGCTGCTCTCGTGTCGGTCCGTACCCACCAGCTGCTTGTGCAGAGCCGAGGGAAGAGTTCACACACACACACACACCAAACACACACAAAACTTTAGCTGGACCAAAGGAAAATGCGAGAGGAAACCGGTCAAAACCTGAAAAACTAAGGACTCAAACTTCTCTAAAGAGCAGAGAAACTATTTCTGTTTCAATACCTCAGAACATTGCTCAAAATTTGACAGATGCGGAGATATTGTTAATATTAATGTTAATTCTTTGTGGGACATTATAGGAACACTTTACCCACACACAGGGCACTCGCATTATTATCACAGTTATCCCACATCTGTAAAATTACGGAGATAACTGCATTTAGCCCGATGGCAATTAACAACCTGCATTTTTAACTGACCCTCATGCAACAAGGACTCCTGTCTGCCGGGTGGAAAGATAACAACTAATGGCAACTTTTTCTGTGAACAAAATAATTATTATTCTAATTCTAATTCACTTTTCCTGCCTGCCTGGTTTCGGGTTTCTTGCCTACAGAGGTTTGTGTCATCCAACTCCTACTGATGTACTTCATGCCACAAGAAGAAGACAGTAACTGCAGAAAGGAGGAAAAGAGGAGTGGGGATAAAAACCCCTCAGACTCTAGAGGGATTCCAGCAGATTATAGCTCAGCCCCTCTAGAATAAAGCGTTAAACCCTTTAAAGCATCGCCCGAGGGACGAGGGGGAAGATTTCCAGCAAGCAGGTATGTCTAATAACTCCAGGACCACGTTATTTTTAACTACCAGGAGTTGCTTTCCAACGTCACGTCCTGCTCTCCAATGCTTCTCGCTAATCATCAAACCGGTTAATGAAGGCAAGGGCAGAGCCTGGAGGGGGTCCCGAGCAGGGCAGGGTCCTCCCAGGCAGCGCTCGGGGACCGACCGGAGCGCTCCTGCTCCTGGAGATGCAGGAGCAGCCATGCTAAACCTGGCTGCCGGCAGGAAGGAGAGGGGAAAAAAAAGAAAAAAGAAAGAAAAAAGGAGATAAAACTCCATCAGGTGCAGCTTCTTCCAAAAGGAGGGAGCTCTCTGGAGGCAAAGTGTTGATTTGTAAGGGAATCAGGGGAGAGGAGGGGAATGTACACCTTACTGCACGCTTGACACAGATTTTAGCATCACTACACAACCCCACCGGCTTTTGAGCCTCACAAGCAGCCTCGGGGAGGGGCTGGTGCTGCTGTGGGCAGAGCTCACGGTGTTCGGCACACACCGAGGGGGTGAAGCTGCACTAACAGGGCTCTCAAGGACGCTTGTGCCCCCCGAAATGATTCACACGCTGAGACCCTTTACCCGGAACCCACCCTGAGCCGTGCTCTCGGCATCACCCACGTGCGGGTACCAGACAGAGCTCAGCCCCCATCCTTTTCCGAGCCTTCCTCCAGCTCTGCAAGCAGAGAGGTCTTGTCGCTCACATAACTCAATCCAAAGAGTTGAAAAGTTAATATCTAGCACAAATATTTATGCTCGCTTTATACGCAGAAGAGATAAGTGGATCATTTATACGCCTCTCGGTGTGCATGTGTAATGTAGACACATATAATTCATAATTGCATCCATACTATTCCACTTAGGTTTCTTTTGGAGGAAGTCCAACTTCTCTTAACATAAACACGCACATAACTCTAAACTTATTAGTGGCTCTAACTTTTCCTTGTCGATACAGAAACCACAAATCAAAGAAACACGCTGGCCACCAAAATGACATTAGTTGACTTGAAATGACTTGAAACTTCAGTCTGACCTTCCCTCTCTCCTTCCTCAGGAGTAGCTGGTCTCTTTTTTCAGCTCCAGCCACTTTAAGGGAAACTGAGCTCTGCTACTCTTAAATTGCCCTGCTTTCTTACCAAAAAATAAAAAAAAAAAAAAAGAAGAAAAAGAAAAAATATTTTTAACAAATAATTTTGTATTATTTTTTCCTCACTGAACATCTTGTAGAGGACATAAATCAGCTCAAGAGGAGCGAATTAGCGGGAGGATGGAGCAGACCTGGAGCTGGAGATCACAGGGTGGAAATGAATAGCATGAGGAATGGGATTGCCCTGCAGAGTTACACATGCACACAAGTGTTCACACACATATCCACACGTACACACACAGACACACTCCCTCCCTCCTGCCACCAAGAGGGATCACTGATCCTCCAGACAGATCCTCCTCTTTTTTGGGAACTGTACCCTCAACAGTGATGGAGCTCCTCCTAACCCACCCTGATTTTCACCTCCACAAGGTTTTCCCACCTGATCCCAAAAGTTGGTGGTTTTTTTTTGTTTGTTTTTGTTCGGTTTGGTTTGTTTTGGTTTGTGACTGTCAGACAGGAGCTCAGAGCAGGCAGGGGTGTGAAGGGAGCTGCGACCCTCGGCTTACCTTCCACCAGGGAGGTGAGTAAAGTGACATTTGCGGCCTTACGCCTGCCGGCTGGTAAATTCAAACCGATTTTTTCTAGCCTTTCTCGCAAAGATCTCCCCCCGTTTTTCGATTTGGCTCTAGAATTGCAAAGAAATTAACATCGTGATTAACCCCGCAGTGTTCCTGGAAGAAACGTTTAGTCTGTGCAGTCAGCGAAGCCTGGGAGGGTTTTCACTCAACTTTAAGGACTCTGGGGGTGTTGATTTCTGCTCGGGTTTGCTGAGATTTTCTTAATTTCTCCCAGGGGTAGAAGTGGGGATGAACCCACTTTTCTCCCGATTTTATTCAAGGAAATCAAATAACATCAAACAGCAATAATTAATGGAGATGTTCTAATCCAGAGAGCAAGTGGGTATGATACCAGCTTGTGTTAAGATGTAGTAAAGGGATGGGCAGGACGGTAGAAGAGGATTAAACCCTCCGAGTTTATTCCGAGGGGATTAAAAAAAACCCAAATAAATCTGAAAAGTTCGAAGGGTGTGTGTGCGCGCCTGTGGATAAATCGAAAAGGAGGGAAATATTTATGAAACTGTTTCCCAGGCTGTGAGTGTGTTCCTGTGCGAGGAGGCGATGCTGAGAGGAAGAGCTCACCTGGGGATGGGTGCTATAAGGAGGGAATGGATTGCCTGAGGGACCACTGGAATATCTGTCGGAGGTTACTGATAAGGGCAATGAAAGAGTGAGTGAGCTCTACGTGGGAAATTCAGAGCTATTGTTCGAACGCCCATACATATGTAAACCCCCAGGGATGAAATCTTGCCACCTGCGAAGTCAGGGAGAGTTTTGGCACCTAAGAACAAAGTCTAGCCCAACTCTCTCCTAATTCTTACTTAAAATTGGTCGAAGAATTAGAATTCACACTTAGGAAACCAGAAGCCAAGCTGGCTTTCCACTACTCTACATCGAAGTAAATAGGGCTGGATGTCAGAATTGCAAGAGAGCAGCTTTCTATATTTCATCTGCTCTAAACCAAAATCTTGTTTAAAATTTAGATTCAAGATAGGAACTGAAGTCAGCAGCAGCCAATAATTATGGTTTGGGCCACGTCCAGAAATCTGTTAAAGTTCAATAATAATGCTTCTTTACCTTGGTAATTATATTTTCTACAGAGCATCTCTCAGATGTTCTCCCTGCTCCATTTGTAGCCTCACAGAAGGAGCAGGCAGGTTTGCATCTGTAAGTAAAAATCTCTGCTGCTCTCCCTGGCAGCTGAGCAATGATTACAGACATTCACATGGAACAGCAGCTATTTTAGGAGACCCTAATTCTCACGTGTGTATTTGGGTGACTAAACACATGTAGCAGAATTTCCCCCCTCGTCTCCAGACACGGAACCAGAGCCCTTGACATCATCACAGAATTTTTGACGAGGGGGGAACCCCAAACATCAACTTCATTTTAAACCACCTTAGAGCCAACGTATTCTAGGGGCTGCTATAGGAGTTTTCAATATATTTCCTCCTCTAAGATTAGCAACTTTTAAACGTGATCTGAAGTTTATTCATTGTCAATTTGCATGCATCTGTCCCCGTCTAAAAGTTCTGATTTTTATTCCAGTTTGGTGTCTACCTCACACACAGAAAATGACATCTTGTACCTTCTCAGCCTGAGTGTGTGAACTGGTACCTCATATCGTTCCCTCATGGCTTCTCTCCTGTTTGACTGGAGATAGAGCCTGAGCTCATCTTTCCTACAGACAAGCCCTGCTGACAATTCACAGCCCCTCAGGCACTGCCAAGAAGAAAAACCCCTTTCTCCCTGGTAGCTTTTCCAGCTAATGGTCTCAGAGTTTAAATTCTTGTTGCTTCTACATAAGAGCACAGTCTCCCACTTGTTATGATGGAGTGGCAACAGGACCTCAAGGTTATTCCTTGCTCCCCACTTTCTTCAGTACCAATAATGCCAACAATTTTGAGATTTTCAGCAAAACCCACCAGGACATTAGTGGGTGATTTACACAAATATTAAGCAGCAAAAGCCTCTAGACCAGCTGGGAGCTGTAGCATCTTTCTCGGTGTGAAGCACTAAGTTTCTGGCTCTCAGAGCTCCCTGTTGGTGGCTTTTCTTTAGTCGGGCACTTGCCTACCTTACAGTTTGCCTATCAGATCCCTGCCAATTTCATGTGTGACACCACGTGCCATAATTGACATAATTGCCTGATCGTTATTGTCATACAGAGGAAGCCTCGTGGGTTTATCTAGGAAATCCCTAGAAATACATCAGGTCCTGAAATACTGGCAGTTCAGCCTGAAACATGCCCATCATGGCATTTTATCTTGTCCACTTTCTAAGAGAGAAGTGTGAGGAGGAGAAAATATAAAAAGTGTGTGTGCATGGACGAGGAGAAAGTCTTTCTGTCTCGGTTCAGTCGTTTGTGGATAAACAAGGCCAAATCTTTCTCTGCTCTCCATACCTTCATCCCAATGTTTGAACACAGCATATTTTTGCCTTATCCCCAGCATTACACACACAGGCTCTGACAGTAGGATCAATGCATGTTTGAAATCATCATTGCTGTTGACCAAGGATTTCTGGTGCATGCATGGAGGCCCAGACACACTGACACGTTTTCCCCAGCCTCTTACCTTCTAAGTACTCCTCCTAGGAGGGACGCGTTCAGACACTCTGGAGGGGAAAGGCGTCTTTGAACTTCTCCCACAGTTACTTTATACTTTGAAGTTGAGCTAAGCAAAGACAAGCGGCCAGGTACAGAGCAGAACACCTCTCCGGTATTGACTGAAATTCCACCCAGGAAGCCATCTTTATTCATCATCAAAGAAGTAACAGATTTTGGAGGAACCGGAACTGGAGAAAGAAAACGGGAGGAGGGGAGAGAGAAACCATCACGCCACGAAGGAGCACAGGATAACCACAGTCTCCCTGACATGCACAGAACAGCAAAATGAAAGGGAATTTTGAATCTCTGGCTACCTCCAGCAACCTAAAGGGTGCTGCTCCCCCAACCTCTAGGAAAGTGCTCCATGGATGATGGATGGAGAGAAGGGTGGTACAGTACAGCCTCTATGCAGGGTTTGATCATTGGGAAATAAAATACATATTGGCAAGCACCTGGCAACTTTCGGGTTTGAGCCTGTGTCTCACCCAGAGCCCCCCGATGCCTTTTGTACAACGGACAGCGCCTTTCTGGAGGGGAAAAAAAGAGGAAAATTTACTTTTTTTTGGCTAATGTTTCCATTTACTGCTAAGCTGAGCCAGGAATAAATTCACTACACAAAGGGAGTTGCTGTCTTAAATAAGTATCAAGGCTGGAGGATACAGCAATGAGAAGACAGCTCTGTTATTGCTTTGTGTTTTTATTAAGTCTGGTTTATGAAATAAAATGAGCCTTTTCCTTCAGAAAGATGAACACCAGGAAAAAAAATATCTGGTCTAACCATGGTGCTCTCCACTCTGATCATATTGTGCTGTCCGTGAATTAGAACTCTCCTGCCCCTAAATTAAACTGACTTAGTTACTGCAACATGTATTTAAAGGTAGTTATAGGGAAAACTAAAAGGAGAATGATAAAGTGAAACTAAACTAAATAAAACCATGTTGTTCTCTCCAAGATAAAAAGAAATATTTCTGAGAAACCAGTGAGGTTATTTTAAGAGCAACCAAGGGATTATAACAAACAAATTCCTATAATAGCAACCAGACACACTCAGAAATAAACAAAAAAAAAATTGGTTAAACTAAAACTGAGAGCAATTCCCCCATGACATGAATTTTGTTTACAAATGAACTTAAATAACTCCCTCATAATTGTGTGTAACTGTTATGATTTACAGCAGGTGCTCTAATCAATCACCCAATCACTTTAATTTATAGGGAGCCTCGCTGCATTTTCCCAGTTGTTTCATTTCTGCAAGTAATTGATAACAAACCATACTTAAGGTATGTTTTATGCAGGAGTTAATAAGAGCTGACAGCTGCTACTGCAGCTTCCTCTCAGATCCACGGCAACATGCGTTTCCTTATAGAAAATATACGCTGGAATTGGGGTTTTTGCTGGTGAGAGAGACCTGGCAGTCCAGCGGGCATGTTTCAGAGGAGAAGACTAATTGATTACACACCCTCTTCAAGCAGATACTGCTCCACAATCTCCCTTTTCCACTCAATCAATTGCAAAACCAATTCGGCAAATAATAAGGTTCTATTATGCACATATGCCAGCTATTTAGGTAGTTATAATACATGTCAGTTAAGTCATAAAAGCCCTGTTTATTTGCAACATATCTGGAGAATCAAACCATTAGGGTTGAGCGGATATTTAAGTCGTCTGGAGTTGCTAAACAATAAGATCGGGTATCCTAATATATTACCAAGTGCTAACTACTGGGCAATTGCCAAATTTATAACCTCAGTGCATGGAATAGACACAACCGTGTTTCACTGTTTTTATTGCAGATCATTTCCTACTGCCAGACCAGACCCCCACAATAAAAGCTCTATAACAGCTAAAAACCAAAAGGCATGTCGATTTTAGATATACATATTGCTTCGTATGCCTTGTATGTAGTCTCCAGTGTAAACAAATTATTTTGAGTGGCTTGACTTCAGGGAATCGGAAAGTGAAATGGATTCCTATTTCTCTATTATTTTTAGTTAGGCACTTTATGCAGCTCATAAAGGCGGTTTCAAATAGTTTGAGAATGGCTCAGAAACAGTTATAAAAGAGTTAGAGGCCCGCTCCTGCCTTCGTTGCCATTATTAGGCTTTTTTTTTGCCATTGATTCTATAGGAAAAAACTCATCTGTATATCAGAGGAAGTACCCGCAGACCAAAAAATTATATTTGTTAATTATATATAAATATATAAATATATAAATATATAAATATATAAATATATAAATATATTATATATAAATATATAAATATAGCTCTTATTTCATGCACAATGATCTGTTTGAGTGAGGCATCAAGAAGAAAAAAATAGAAATTAAAGTAAAAAAAAAGAAAAAAAAAAGAAAAAAGAAGAAAGTTGGATTGAAGCAGTGCTACCAGACAGAATTTCATGACTGTCTTTTTTTTCTTGGGACAAACACACGGGCTCCGTGGTTAGAGCACACCTTTACCGTGGCTATATTTAGTGACCAGTTTATCAGGTCACTGTCCAGTGAACTGAGAAATTAAACAAGAGGCAGCAATTCCACGAACATCTGATCTTAGTCCAAACTCACTAAAGAGAGAAGGACCCGTGCAATGCTTAAATGTACCTCACCCCACTCGCTTTGGCCTTTTGGAGCACTCATTACATTAGTTAACCTTTGAATTATGGATTTTCACGTGCTCCGTGTTTTTTGTTGGGTTGTTGTTTTGTTTTTTTTTTCCCTTGCAAATTGCTTTTGGGAAACAGCCTGGCTCCCTTCCCTGCTATGCTAAGAGCTCCTCAGCTTCTTTTCCTAGCAGTGATTCCCTGAAAAGGTTGGTATGAACAAACCCATCAGCTGGAGCCTGATAGCTCTGAGCCCATTTGAGAGCCTTGCCAGGCGGTGTAAGCATATCCATCGCAATTTCATAGCTTCAGAGAGATCTATTCTATCTAGCCTCTATATCTTCTGTAAATTACCTAATGCTGCCTCAAAAAAGTGTTTGCCATGGAATGAATTATCTCTATCTATATCATATCTATATGTTTATCATGGCTGGAGCTTTTCAGATCCAGCCCAGACATCAGCAGAGATAACAGAACGTGGAGCTTTAGTGGGTGAGGAGATCTCCACGTCCGTGCGTGCAGCTGCATGTGTCAAATCCCTGTGCCTATGTAAATAAACCCGAATGCAGAGTATATTTTTAGCCAATGTCAACTTCCCCAGTTGGTCAGGGACTGCCACAGCTGCTGAAATGACACGGAATAACACACACATATCCACGCAGAGTCCCCACCATCCCTGCTTTCACTTTATCCCATCTAGTTCTTGTCATCCCAGGCAGAAACTGTTCGATTTGCTTTCATCCCCAAACTACTTTCTGTGTGTTCGTGAGCACTCACAAATACATAATTCCCCCTTTCAAAATCTCTGCCTTCTCCCTTCTCTTATACTTCTCTATTTACCTCCTTTGCCTCTCTTTCCCCCCCACTCCTTTTTCATCCCTTTATCTTTTTCCTTCCTCTTTTTCTTTCTTTTTTTTTTTTTTTTTTTCCCCTTTTTTCTCTGTGGTTGCTTCCAGCCTCTTTGTCATTTCTCCCCCTTCCATTTCTCTTCAGCTTATCAATAAACCGGGAGAGCAACAGTAGCCGCTTGATTTGTTAGTAATTATAAGCATACTGTTCCTGCAAACGGGATCTCTAGATGAGTGAGATCGCTTTAGAACGACAGCAGGAAATGGTGGGGAAATGGAGCATGGCGAAACTCAGCGTGAAGCTTTCAGTTCTTTACATGTTTACAATTTTCTGTGCATACATTAAGTCTTAGGCTTTTTCTTTCCTATTTTTTTTTTTTTTCCCTGGTTTTTTGGTGCTGGTTTTCTCTTGGGCTGCTCGCCACAAGAGTGTGAAAATGCGCACAAATGTGAAAGCACAAGTGGAAATAGGGTGAAAAAACATGTTTTGACTACAGCAAAACTAAAGAAATAAGATTTATGTCCTGCAAACAGCTCTTTAATAAGGCTTTAAACCATTGATATTGCAATAACCCAGCTGAATAATATCGTAGTCAGTCAGTCAATCAATCAACAAAAACATTTCTTGCTAAAAATGTCGTGGACAATTTAATTACTAATAAACTCTCAAACTACTTTGAAATTTTTTTACTCTGCTTATTGGGCTTTAAATGAGTAGAAAGTCCTTTGTCAGTGCTAACAACAGGACTTTAAGTGGTGATTCCGTCTGACTCAGTAGCCAAGCCTAAAACGTCCAGGTAAAGTCTTAGAGGCTGAGACTAAAGGGACCCGGAGCTGATCTGAATTTTAAGGAACAAATAGAAGATGTGCTCGTTCATCTCGCATTTCCTGCTGTCCCACCCATCCCCTCCTCTCCTCCACCGCAGCCCCCGTTCCCTGAAAGCCGGGAATGAATTTCCAGGTGGAATGTATTCCCTCGAAACTGTTTTGCGTTTAATTAAAGGGGATCCTCAGGTTCAGTGGGTAATCCAGGAATAAGCACGGAAATGAGTGGCATGGAAGCAGCAGCTCATGAGCCCCAGATCCATCACCTGAAAAGCTGAGGCCAGAGTGGTTCTCAGTTAATGATTTATCAGCTGCTCCGAGGGGTGGGGAGGAAACCCGTGCTGGATTATTAACAGCTAAAAACAAAAGGTTAGGACACCTTCTTTCAAGTGTTTCCTTAAAACGGGAGGAACAACGGGGCATGTTTGCAAGACCATGAATTAAGGTCTTCAAATTAAAATGGCCTTTCATGCTAAATCAGATGTGAGTGTGCAGGCGATCGTCAGAAAGAGCTGAAAGTAAATAAATACATCAGAATAATTTTAAGGTCACTGACTCTGCCCCAGAGTCACAAAAAATTAACTTGGGACTCAGGCCATGTAAGGTTTTGCAGGAAGACAACTTCTTTCACCATAGAGAGTGCCAAGGAAATTTCAGATGAGCATTTGACAAGGGGACTCGATCTTTTATTCCTGACACATGGCAAACCTTCCCTTCATTTCAGAAAAAAAGTGAGGGAAAGGCCTCAAAGTGTGCAGCCGGTAAGCTCTGAAAGCTGAGTTAAATCTGATATTAATGCTCTTGGCAATTATTATCATCTTGATGATTTATCTGGCTCCCTCCCTCCCACTTCCACCACCCAAATCTTAATGGAAGTGGGAGTTAAAGATGATTTTTTAATGTCTTGTTGGATTTTTAGACTCTTAATGTACCGCATCCTTCTCATTATTAGTTTATTGATTGTTCATTGACCAGCCCCCTTCAAATCGTATTAACCACCCTCTGCCAGTTTAGATTAGGGGAGTTTAAAAAGCACCTTTCATTATTTCAGCGCCACCACCACCACAGTGGAGTTCAGGCTTGGTAGCTTAATGCTCGCTCTAATGGGGCAGCTAAGAGACAAGGGGCCACGGTCCCTGCCTATTGCATTAATAGCTCAAAGGGGGCTAATACAGAAAATTAGCCTTAAACGAGCTCTGGAGATCTCCAAATGAAAGAGCCATTTATCACGCTGGCTACCTTCACTCCACTCGTTTGCTCTCTCTACTGGGAACAACTCATTTCCTCTTAACTAAATTACTTCAGAAATGTCAAGTAAGCTCAGATAGCAAACATAACAGGAGCCTGGGTATATGTAATCTGTTGTGTGGGATCGATACGTGAGATAAATCAATACCCGTGTATGAATCCCTATATAATTTCCTTAATATTTTGGCAAACCTTTTGCATAGAGAGGTAATTCCCTCTGCAGGCCTCAGAAGCCATAAAGGAACAGACACAGCCTGGGTGATGTAATTAAGTTTAGGCTTCGAGTTCCCATCATACTTTTCCCACTACTTTGCAATTAAAGAATTTTAGGGACTGAACAGGGATTGGGTGAAGCAGACCCCCTGCGACCCTTGTCTGCCAAATATGAGTCACAGGAGTGTTCCCCTGCACAAAAATCTGTCAGTACCTGTGTGTCTGTCTATCCATCTGTGCCATCTGCCTGCAAGAACGACTCACAGAGTTTAAATAACTTCTTCTTGTCTCAAAGTACACCCTCACGGCTACAAACTGCAGGGAACAAAGCGAAATTGATACTGAACGTTCTCTGTGCTGCTCCTTCCCTCGTCCTGATTAAATATTGACTGCCACAAATGTGACCTGCTATTTATTACCCATTTCTCTTCCTCTGCACCCAGGAAACTCCCTGTGCAAAAAAAAAAAAAAAAAAAAAAAAAAAAAATTAAAGAAAAAAAAAAGGAAGAAAATATAATACAATATTCCTTTATGCTGGAAAGTTTCTTGGATCTCAGCCTTACTTCTAAGGAGAAAATGCTGCTACAGTGACTTTTAAACAGTAGCAAATGCATCTCAGGCTCCTTTATGGTAACCTTATTTTGAAAGAGCATGTGTCTCCTGTTCATCATGTGTAAACTCAGAGTATCTCTCTTTCTGGCTGCAAATAGGCACAAGTAATCCCACCTAGATGGGACTGGGTCTCTTTAGGCAGCAGCTGCTCCATCTGGGCCCGCTGCAATGCCCACACGCACAAAGCACACCTAAATATATGCCTAAAGCATATAAAAACCTGTACCTAACACGTAATGATTGCAGGCATTCACATTCTGGTGCTACTCGCTGTCTAATTGCACCACCCAGCACGCACAGGGAATATCTCTGCTGTCCTCGTCAGCTGAAGGAGGGAGAGATACAGGCGTGTTTAAAAAAAAAATAAAAATAAAATAAAAAAGCATTTTGGATTGTGCATTCTGCGAAATACCAGCACGGAACAACCTTAGAAAGGAGTGTCTCGACCACAAATCAAGTACCAATTAATCAAATACACCCAAGAGGGAGTGAATGAGGTGTCAAGTGGGGGTGGGGAAGAGGGAGGAGAGTGAGAAAAAAAAAGTTAAAAATACAACCAGAAACCATCAGGTTACAGACCTTGAGTATAAATCTCACCAAACATTCAAATTGAACCAAAACAGCAGAAACATACCACCTTTTTTTTTTTTTTTTTTTTTTTTCTTTTTAAAGTTAAGTAACTCTCTATTTCTTAAAAAAAAATACCCAAAAACCAAAAAAACAACCCCAAACCCTTCGACCTTTCAACCGATAGTCATAAATGGTGCTGTCAAATGGTCTTCAAGTTTTCATTTGTCCTCGCTCAAATAACAAGACCTTGATCGCGTGTGTGAAACAGAGCCCGTACACGGAAATTTAAATTAAAAAAAAAAAACAAAAACGAAAAAACACAAAAACCAACAAAACAAAACCAACAACCGACCAACAACAAAACAAGCAATAAATACACGGAAGGACCTCATGCTGCCTTCAACACATTTTAGATAAACACCCTCCCTGTTATTTTGCTTTACGTCCTAGAAAATCGTCGCTGTTAAACTATTTGTGCGCGTTTGACAATAACAAGGTCCTGGAGATAAGTGCAGTTGATAGTAAGCATAAGGGACAGCGTTTTTAAATCCCATCTCTGGTACTTAAAATTGAATCTAGAAATAGAAACTCCTTAGATAATTAAAGATAGCTTTCCCTCCATTTGCAGCGCGTGATCTGTTTAATGTCTATCAGCATAACACAACACTAATCGCCAAGCATCTTCGAGTGACTGTCAGAGAAATGTAAAAAAATTAAGCAGCTGCAATACGCCCAAAATGAGTTATTGTAATTACATTTAATTAGTTTAATTAGTTAATTATTTTGCTTACAGCTGTACGAGAGACTGCAAACATTTGTTAATATCACATTCGCTTTAACAGTATGGGGTGATTCTGCAGTTACACTAAATCATGGGCGCATATGTAGAAAGATGGAAAAAATGGGCATGGGGAAGGGGGGAATCTTGGGGGAAGGGGGGAATCTCGGGGGGAGTGGGGAAGGGGGCTGAGCCTGCCCTTCCATGGGCATCTCCTTCTCTCCTCTCCGCCTTTGACTCGCCTGGCAAATGCATTTAAGCCCCAAAGGGAATCAACACCTTCCCCCATTAAAAACCGAGGGGTCCGCACCGAAGAGCATCGGGGGGAGAGGGGGAGGGAAGGGGGGCGGTGGAAGCTGCACTGGAGCACGGGGTGCCCCGTTTGAGAGCCTTCGTGTAATTAAACCCTTGGAAGGGCGGGGGAGGCGGGGATAGAAACTTTTCCTTTCGCGTGTCTTATCCCTTCACTCTATCTGCTGATCCAATCAACTATTCATCTTGCTGCCATGGGTGCCTGCTTCCCGGAGAAATTCATTGCCCCAAAGTCAAAATATATCATGAAGATATCGCTTTTACACAGTAAAAGTTTGTCTAGCTTGTTGGAATAATCCATACCTTTTTTAATGACAGACTGGTCCAATAAGTTCATACCGCTGTTATTGGCATCTTCAACTGACTGTGGATATAAAAACATCACTATTCAAATTGACTGGATATTAAAGAATCGCGTACATAAATCATGTCATTCCAAACTGGAGTCCCTGTTATTTCCATTTATATTAATTCACTAAGGGAGGAGTTGTTGTTTTTTTTTTTTATTGTTGGTATTATTATTATTATTACTGTTGTTGTTATTATTATTTCCCCCAATCGACAAGGAAATTAAATTCTTACAAATTATATAGTCTTCTAATAAAACAAAAAGAGGTATGAAGCATATGGGGTGCAATACTGGTTTTGTTATCTTATAAAACATAGATATCACATAGACTTCTTTGCATTCCATAAAGCTTTATATTTCTTCCTTTGAAAATGTGGCAATTTGGCAACATCTGCAAGATCTATTGCATGACATAAATGAACACGATTAAGGACAACTTAAATGCTCCCTCCCCTTTCCTCCCCCTCCTCCTTTTTCTTTTTTGTTTTCCTTTTTTTTTTTGTTTGTTTGTTTGTTTAACCCTGCTACAACTTAATAATTCAAGGGCCATTTACTTTTTATATATCATAGTTTACATTATGGACTTTTAATTAAAGCCGGAGCCTTTCGGAGCGCAGTGCAACGCCCACATCGTACAGGGGACGAGCAGAAAGAGATTTACAGCTCCCGAGGTTGCTTCCATGTCCTGAATTAGTGGGGACGGGGAGGGAGGAGCGGGAATACACATTATCAAAAGTATGAACCATCAAATTGATTGCCTAGGACAAAAAAAAAAGAAAAAAGTCTCCGAATTTCAAAGCCTTGTTTTCCCCCCTCTTTTTTCGCCTTTCTTTCCAGCCAGCCAAGGAGCACACCTGTTATTATGGAATTAACTTCTTTAGCAGGGAAGAGAACAAAGACGGGCATAGAGGACGCGGAAAATGTTGGGTTTCATTTCTCAAAACGAAAGTGGGAGATACAAAAAAACCCACAAGCAAACCAAAATTACTGCCGAATCTGCTTTCAGCACGGTAAAGCCACCTCCGAAAAAGAAGAGGTGTCATAAGAATAATTTATTGCAGAATTCCAACAGGCTCCGTTTTTAGGGTAAATTCTGAAGAAAAGGGGGATTTGGCTTTATTATTTTATTTTTCCCATTACTATTGCTAAAAGGTTTGGAGTTTTCGGTGTTATTGCATATTTGGGCAGTTGTCACGTTTTTCCTTGCTGAGCAAAGCACCTTTACAGCAAAGCGATGATTAACAAACACTTCATTATTTTAACTTTATCTTTGCTACGAGAAGCTGAGCTTATTCGGATCCAGCCCTTATCTCCGTCCCTGTGCTCTGCGGAGACATTCCAGATGGAATGCGGGTGAGGAGAAAATTACATCTCCCCAAAATGCGATGGAACAATATTTTCTGTGAGAGCTTTCCTTTCATTTTCCTCCAATCCACCCTCAAATGAGCGCACACACAGAGCGGTGCCTTATGTGCTGTGTTTGGGCATGGCTGTGTCTCTCTCTCTCTCTCTCATAATCAATAGGCTCCATACCTAAAGGGCACAAAATAAAATTACAAAGTCTTTCCCTCCTTTCCCTGAGCAGCTCCCAACGAGGGATGATGAGCAAATCCTGCAGCCTGCTGGAGTGCAGCAACCTCGATGGCACAGAAACGGAGGTAAACGTGAAACATCATCTTCCCTTTTTTTTTTCCCCTCGTTTTTCCTCCTTATCTCACCTTATGTCTGGAGCCGATGGTTGCGCGCACCCTTTATGCGTGTGCGTGCACTCAGCTCGCTCCATCAGCAACGTGGGTTAGTTGTTGTAGTTAATGAGAAGACTCCTGTCTGATTTTCTATCTAATTACGCCCTCCTGCTGGGTTTTTGTACAGGATATTCGCTCAGCATGCTGGCAGTTAATAGTCACAGAGAGGATCGTAAAGATTTAATTAGGACTGCATGCGGAAACGTGGAAAAACAACTCAGACTTTTAATTACTAGACTTCTTTAGTTAAAAGTGATACCAGGGGTTACTTTATAAGAGACTTGGGTGTTTTGGTGCAACTTAACTTTCCGTGTCTCGAGCTCTAGCACGTAGTAGCAGCGTGAGTGAGGAGGAGGAGGAGCGGAGGTGTGTGTGTGCAGGGAGGGGAAAGGTGATGAGTTTCCAGGTATACTTGGAAAATCTGGAGAGGAAGATTCCCCTCCCTTCTCTCCTCCAATAATCTGATAGCACGAAGCTTCCTAAGTACTATCTGTAACCACCTTGTTCAACTTCTATGGATACATCTGAGTGAAAACCTTAAAACTGAGCTCTATATTTTTCTTCAAAGAGTTTAAAGAATCTGAATTTCCCCCTCCATTTTTCCTTCATCTAATCCTTTATTACTGTAACCCTACTTTTGCCCAGCCAGTGTGGGGGGGAATATGTGGGGTTGTAATACTGCATTTCTTTTTTCACCCTATTAGATGATGTAAATTTTTGTTCAATAAGTAGGTCTTGGCTTCTCAGTTCCCTGTCTTGAAGGTTGTAAATCGCAGATTGAAAATTCCTCTCGAGAGAGGCAGCAATAGCAATACAGTGTGTCCTGTTTACAATAACAGAGAGCTATCGTGTTACAATCACTTAATTCTAGCCCTGGACAATGGCTCACACATGGACTGGATTAGATGTTTATAAAATAACCACTGTTTCTTTCTGTCACGCACTCTCTGTCTCCTTCTCCTCAGCCCAGCCCATTCTCATGGCACATATTCGATCAGACATGCATAAGTTAAGCAAAGAGAAACATCTTTATCCAACTATACATCTAGTTATCCGTTCAACCCTTTGGATTACTGAAATAAGAAAAAAACCCAGTGTTTCAAACCCTTCCTGGAAATTGTATCTAGTGATGGTGGATAATGAGTATATGTCGCCTAAATAAAAAACCTGTTGCTAGAAAAGGTTCCTCGAATCTAGAATAAACCCAGATTAAATATCAAGATGGAAAACTGTCCAGCTTCATCTGTCACTAGTTGAGGGAAAAGAATAGAGAATGCTGAGCGGCAGCACTGAGTTCTAGGCTGCTTTCCCTGCTGCCTGCCTTAACTTGCAGTGGGACACCTCTCCCTTCACGTGTTTCTCCTTGGGATACCCTCCTCTCCCTCTTCCCCTCCTCCCCCAACCTGGGAACAAACTTTCAGAAATAAGGGGTCTGTTTGATTTCCTGCTGTCTCAGCAACCCAAAACCAAGAGCCCCAGCCCTGCTGATCCACAGCCTCGCCTGTCCCATCCTATCCCATCCCATCCTATCCCATCCCATCCTATCCCCATCCCATCCTATCCCATCCCATCCTATCCCCATCCCATCCTATCCCCATCCCATCCTATCCCATCCCATCCTATCCCCATCCCATCCTATCCCCATCCCATCCTATCCCATCCCATCCTATCCCATCCCATCCTATCCCCATCCCATCCTATCCCCATCCCATCCTATCCTATCCCCATCCCATCCTATCCCCATCCCATCCCATCCTATCCCCATCCCATCCCATCCTATCCCATCCCATCCTATCCCCATCCCATCCTATCCCATCCCATCCTATTCCCATCCCATCCTATCCCCATCCCATCCTATCCCCATCCCATCCCATCCTATCCCCATCCCATCGCACCCCCTGGCCCGGCCAGCCCTGGCGAGCAGGTCGCGGGTGGCCGCGGGTGGCCCCGCAGCTCTGGGACCATCAGGGACAGGCACTTTCCTCCAGTGCAGTGCCCTTCCCGCAGAAGGGATGTTTTATTGGGAAACGGATGGAGAGCTGCTTTATTTGAGCTCCTTCTTTCCTATTTCTTCTTTCTTTCTTTCCTTCTTTATGTCTCTCTCGTTCCCTATCTTTCCCCCTCCTTTCCCTCTCTTCTCTATCTTTTCCTCTCTTGTCCTTTCAGCATTCTCCTCTCTCTTTTTATCTCCTTCCTTTCCCTTCTCTCTCCTCTGCTTTACTCCGTTTCTCAAAAAAGCACAATTACCGACTATTCTTTGGGGAAAGTGTAAATACCCAGGCACAAACAGTACTTAACGCCTATCGGCTGCAGAGAGAAAGGAGGAGAGCGATCTCCTTTCTGCATTCTCAGAGGTAAAACTCGCCTTGACTTGCAAAGCACTTTGTCTGAGCCAGGAATGCGAGACGAGACCTGCGCATCGCACCCTTGGCGGTCAGGGGCTGCCCCCAGGTCTCAAAGCCACCTCGGAAATCAGCAGAAACCAGCGACCCGGCGGTCACTCAGCTCGGAGGCAGGAGCAAATCCAAACAGCAAAAGCTTTCTTTTTCTAAAACATTCCTCCCCGGCAAAGCTCGGGAATTTTCCCGTGTAGCCCTAAGACAAGCCTCAAGCCAAAGCAATGCACCCCCTCCGCTTCCCTGCCGCTGATTCCTCTCATGGTCAGCAGCATCCTTTTTCACGGCTATTTTTAAATCTTCCCGGCTCCTCTTTTCTCCTTTCTTTTTCCCATTCTGTAACTTCGATGTCGTTATTTCATTCAGTGGCCCATACCTTTATTTATCCCAAGACTAAATACATATACAGATATGAGATATGATAAAAAATTTGAATTAAAATATATATATATATATATAAAAAAGCATGGAGGGGAACCTCAAAAATCACGATTAGGAGAGCCTGAGGCAGGATTTGGACCTGGAGGTTCCAGCCCCTGCCTCGGGGGTCCCCACGGGCTGGCCATGCCCTGCTCCAGCAAGGTGCAAACCTCCCCAGCAGCGAAGCTGTTAAGGGTCCTTCTGTTTTTAGGAAATAGCACGTGATGATGAGTTTCGCGTGGGATGGAAGAAAGCTGGGAAATACTGTGCTTTGAGCTCGGCGAAACTCCTTTGTTATCCAAAAGAGGGAACGAAACTATTTAAAATCTGTGCTACCCTACCAAGCACACATAGCAAATAAGGGGAGTGGGGGGACGGACGCGGGACTTGTTCCTGATCACCAGTTATTGCATTGTTTGGGGTTTTGTTTATCATTTCCCTCCCTCCCGGATGAAAAATGTAGTAATTCGACAGTTTCATCAAAATCTCTGAACGGCAGGAAATTGGTTGGGGGGAGGAGAGGGGGGTGGAGGGGAGTGGAAGCTGAGATTGCATGGGAAATAACTGGAATTTGAAAAGCCAAGCTTGAACTCTGCCAGCTTTTGAAACACGTGGAATATTTAGAGCAGCATGCCTGCCTTCCCCCTGCACTTTGCCGCTTGGCCATGTAGGGGAGGGTTTATAAAGCCGAGCCTGTGCGTGACGGCGAGGAAATAAATTCTCTTATTTAAAAAGAAAAAATAAAAAAATAAAAAAAAATTAGAAAAATAGAGGGAGGGGGAGGGGGGAGTACCACAGTTACAAACCCGCTGTGGATAAAGGATAGCAACCCCCAGCAATACAACTGGAAATCCCTCAGCGATCACTCCTGACCCAGGGAGCGGGGCTCCGTCTGCCCTGCCCGGGAGAAAGGAACGCGGTGCCTCACCTGGACCTCCTCCATCCCTGGGTGTCCGATGCCGTGCAGAGAAAGGCTGTCCCCCATGCCGGAGTCAAGGCCATGGTGAGCTGAGTGCAGGAGGACATCTGGCCTCCGAACTGAGTGGTAGTCCCGCCTGGGGTCCAGTCCCGAGAGCTGGGGCAGGGCGGCCCGAGGCTGTGGCAGCAGTGACCCGGTTTCTGATCCCACCTCTTGCCTCTGCCTCTGTCCCCAGGGGTGCTGCTGGGGCTGATGCAAGGGGTTTAGGGAGTAGGGGTCATTGACATGGGAGTAAGGGTCCTGGCTTTGGTGGTAAGGAAGAGGCTGGTAGGGGGGTGGGAAATAAGGCGGCTGGAAATCCGAGGATGGGGTGTGAGAGAGCGGAGGAGCGCTGGAGTAGGGTCCCTGCGAGACGGATCCCAGCTGGGACAGCCTGGAACTGTGGCTGGGCACTCCATCATGCCGGTCCTACAAGCGGAATGACATACAAACAACAACAAAAAAGAGGATCTTTTTTAGAAAAAAAAAAAAGAAAAAAAAAAAAGTAAAAAGAGGAAAAACCTCCCCCCACCCCCCCGAAGTGAAATAAAACAAAATAGGATGTAAACAGCTGGAAAGTGGGATTCAGATGTGTCCCCTTCCCCCGCCACTTATTAGAAATGTTTTGCACCCACATCGTGTCTATTCCCAGGAACTATCAAGGAGGGGGAAGGGGCGGGGGGTGTGAGGGAGAATTGCTAAATGTCATAATTAAAAATGTAGGACTAGTGCTCCAAATACATGTACGATCTGCGATTTCAGACCAGTAGTATAATTCCCAATCCACAGCCCCCCTCAAATCAAACCAAAGGGAAAAGAACACTTTAAAAAATTAAGAGCACCAAACCAAACTATCCAGACAACCCAGCCCTTCTCCTGCCTAAAGTTTCCCAACATCTGTTTATTCCCTCTGCTCAAGTCGTGTAACTCAAAATCACCAACCCATTTTCACGTGGAAAAGCCCAAAAAGAAAGTTGTACTTCTCGGAGGACTCCGAGATGAGAAGTTGTGTTAAAAAGGACCTGGGAAAAAGAAAAAAAAAAAGGAAAAAAACAAAAAAGGAAAAAAAAAAATAAAAAAAAAACCACTACGGGGAATCTTCGCTTAAAGGAAGTCTACCCCTTAAAAATAAATTTAATAAAAAATCAAATAAAATAAAGATGAAACATCGGTATTGAACAAATCCAGGCGCTATGATGTCTGCATCAACTTCCAGTGTCTTTTGTTTCCTTTTCCAATATTATATTCCAGAGAATGGGGTGGGGGTTAATTGTAATGAAAAGTCTTTGAGATGTGGGGGGGGACAGGGGGTGGGGGGAGTGTGTAGAGGCTTCAGAGAAAAGGTGGGAGAGGAGTTTTGTCCAACTCCAACGCACTGAAGCTGCGAGATTAAAGTAAACAAGAAAAATATCTATTCCACAAAGTGTAGCTCAAACCCCCACAAGCGATGGCACACATGATTTTAAAAAAAAAAAATAAAAAAATAAAAACAACAAGGAAAAAAAAGTTCTTTTTCCCCCTGGTCGCCCCCCCAGACTCCCCTAGCTCAAATCGGGAACACACAATGCAAAAAGGGAGAAGCAGCTGCAAGCCTCCTCCAATTATTGTGCTAAATTACCAAGCCAAAGGCGTTTAAAAAGACAGAGAGAGGGAGAGAGAGACACAACAGATCGAGAGAGAGAGAGAGAACATGCAATTCTAGTACAACATGGATCCAAACTCACCATGGCGGAATAGGTGTGGACTAACATCTGGAAATAAAAAAAGTCTTGTAATAGCTAAAAATAAAATAATGGTGATAATACTAATAATTGGAGGGAAAAAAATATCAAGGAGATCTGCAAAGGGACGTGTTGGACACAGGAGAACAGCTTGAGATATTTCGAAGTCTATCCATCAAAAAACAAAAAGGTTAAAAAAAAAAAAAAAAAGAAAAAAAAAAGACCAGTGCCCCCAAAACCGAGCCTGGAAACCTCTATCTACATATATGATTTACCCCTCCCTCTCGGGGTTTTTTTTTTCCTCCTTTTTTTTTTTTTTGTTTTTGTTGGTTTTGGTTTTTGGTTTTTGTTTTTTTTTTGCCTTTGAGCTCCCAAATACAATCCTCTTCAACCCAAGGCTAGGCTCAGACTGCTCCGCTACCCCTTCCTCCCTTTCCTTCTCTACACCGCCTCATAATAATTGATATTCATGACTATTAATATTACACGACTACTTTAAAGGGAGAATGCAGGACCAAATGGAGCGTGAAGCTGGCAGCCAGCTCGAGAGCTCCCCTACTATTGTAAATGACGTTCATTCAGTGGAGAATTACTAGATGTAATCAGACGAGGGGGGCTGGCAGAGGCAGAGTTTGGGGAGAGGGAGAGGGGGGAAAAAGTTTAGCGAGGAAGAGGCAGAACTTCAATAAACTTGAGCGGAGGAAGATGTGGAAAGTAGACACTGCTGAGCTGGATCATGGAACTGAGATGAAGCAATGCTTGAGGCGAAGAAGAAGAAGAAGAAAAAAGAAGAAGAAGAAAAAGAAGACGAAGAAGAAAAGTATATTTCCTTTTTGTCTTAATACATATTTAATTATACATTTCTAATACAAGGAATTGATTGCCTCCGGTGCTTTTGTACTTGCAGTTTGTTGCTGTTTTTTTTAAGTAAATAATGAAGAAAAAGGGGCTTTTTTCTTTTTCTTTTTTTAGGTAATTTTTAAAGGATTAGAAGAAGAAACGCTCAGTCACTGTAATATATGTCTATTTACAGTAAAGATTAAGCCCTTCTGGCGCGTGTTACAGATCATATTTATTCGCAATACTCAAATAAATACTTGAATCTGCATTGTTGGGCTTGATTTTTTTTTTGTCTGAATCCTCTTTCTACGGCTCGATATGAAAATATATATATATATATATATGTATTTATACTTATAGAGATCTCCCGATTTCTACTCAAATGTGAAATGCATCGAGTGAATTTTAAAGGATAGTAAATGTATAGTTTTGAGGCAAAGCCAGGGGCGATATAAAACCTTTTTGATGTTGCAGGAACCCGTTCAACTGGACTGTCTGCCATTTCTGTTAAAGTTCAACTTGCGTTCCTTCCTAAACAGACTCACACTTCCCAGAGCTGCCCCCCCGCACTCACACACACACACACACACACACACTTTTGTTTTAAGAACCGATTCAGTTTAAGTGGCTGACACACCTCTACCATCGTGTTAATTATAAATTAGAAAGAAGAGAGAGAAGTGGGTTTTTTTTGAGGTTTTTTTGTTTGGTTTTTTTTTTTTTTAACAAAAATCTAGAGGGTTTCAGCTCTTAAAAGAAAAAAAAAAATAAAAAGACAATTGTTTTCTCTCTCTCTCTCTCTTTTTTATTTTTTTTTTTTTATTATTTTTGCGAGGCTACACGTTACAAAATTCCCTGGAGCGCATCCCTAAGTTAGGATACACCCTGCCCGCAGCCAAATCCCACCCAACTGCTCCCCCAACTCTTCTCTCCCACGGCAATCTACAAACGCGAGTGTCCGTAAATCCACAGCGCCTTAAAAGCCCCCATCAAAAGCAGGGTGGGAAAAAAGCCCTCATCCCCGAGCTCGGCAGCCAGGGAGGGGAGATGTTTTGTCGCCTGCTGCTGCGGGCAGAGACAATGGCCGGGCTGTGCCGGGAGATGGGGAGGGAAAAGCAGCGAGGGCTCAGCGGGCTGGGGACACGCGGGGACACTCGGGGACACTCACACACACACTCACACACACTCACACACACTCACACACACGTGTGTCACCATTCTGCTCGTTCTGCAGACGGATTTTGCCCATGGTGATTAGCCTGACGGCAGCTTTAGGGAGAGGGGACATTTCTCCCGAGCGGGTCCCCTCCCCGCTTCCCTCCATCCCGTCCTGTCTCTGACCGGGGCAGCCGGAGCTCTGCCTTCCCCCGGTCCCTTTGCACGCTTTTCCCGGGAGTTTCCCGTCTGTAAGTGCCAAGGCTCTGCCGGAGGGGAGGGCTGCGGGCGGATCTGCGGGGCTGCGGACGGGGCGGCCCCGACGGCGCTTCCCGGGGGGCTCCGGCCGCTTCCCATCCCCAGCCCTGCAGGGTTCCTGCCCGTCCCCTTCCCAGTGCCCGTCCCTGCCCGATCCCCGTCCCCTGCCCGATCCCCGCTCCCTGCCCAGCAGCCAGCCCCTGGCTCGGTATCCCCTCTCTCCTTGGTGCCCGGTCCCTGCCCGGTCCCACCCCGGCTCCTGTCCGCCTCTCTGCTCTGTCTCCTGGCCCTGCTCAGTGCCCAGTCCTGGCCTCCGTTCAGACCCTGGTCCCTGCCCTGTCGCTGGTCCCTGCTCGATCCCCAGCCCCTGCCAGCTCCCTGCCCAGCCCTGCTCGGTCCCCGCTCCCAGCTCAGCTCACGGTCCATCCCCGTCCCTTGTCCCTTCTGCTGTCCCCGGTCCCTTCCTTGTCCCCGGCTCCTTCCCTGCCCGGCCGCCTCCCCACGGAGCAGCTCCAGCGCTGGAGGTGGCGGATTGAGCCCCTCTGAAAATCCCCCACCATCGCCGTGCAATTAATCCCACGTAATTAAAAACCAAAAACAATAGGAAAAAAAAAAAAAAAAAAGTGATTTTGTGGAGCTCCATTCCTCACTCATCTTTCCTGTTTCTTTCTTTTCTTTTTTTTCCCCTCCATGGTTTCTGAGAAAATCCCCCGCGCTGGTTTAACTTACAAGGAATACACTGGCGGAGCCCGTTTGGGAAAGATCCGGCTCAGGAAACCGTGCAAAATTAAGAAAGGTTTCGCAGCGTTTGAGCTGTGATTTTTTTTTTTTTTTTTTTTTTTTCCTCCCCCCTTGGTTTGCTTTTTGACCTCGAAAATAAGGTCTGGATAAAGCTCACAACTTTTCGTGCCCGCGGACTCTGCGGAGCTGCCTTTGACTGTATCGGTTCGGGTGTGTGAACTCACACACGCACAAGAATGTACGTGCCGCTTAATTAATGCCGGTATATGTACACATGCACAGCTTATCTGCTGCTGTAGAGGTATTAAAAACTCGTAGAAAACGTATCCGATTGTGAAAAGCAGAAAAAGAAAAAAATAAAATCCATATTCAGGTTGAGCTGAGCTTGGAATTGAAAAATAAAAAAAATAAAATAAAAAAAAAACATCCAGTCACTGAATACCGGATTGTGTTTCTTTTCTATTTTTTCTCTCCTTTTAAAATTTTCCTCAACATTTGTCCATATTTAATCGAATTATATATAATTGGAGGTCTAAACACTCAAACTCTTGCCTTTAAGTTGCCTCATTCCAATCCCCAGATCATTTCTTTGATGTTTTAAATCGCATCAAACAGCTTTTCCATGAAAAAAAAAAAAATAATAAAAAGTTCAGGACTTGGCATGCTAAATACAAACATGCAAATAAATAAGCATTTAAGCATTTAGTCTCAGTTTCCCATCTCTATATTCGTGTGTGCTGGTGTATGTCTCTATTTCTGCCTGGATGTATATGTAGAGCAATATATGTATTATATAGCCATGCCTGTATCTATATGCTAGATGTATATTTAAATATACATATACTCTCTTACTCATATGCATATTATATACTCACCTCATAGATATCTTCATACTTGACATTTTCAACCAGTTTCCAGAGCATGATGGCAGGCTGTTCTCTAGGAGGTGAGTGCATTCATGTGAAGAGCAGATGTCTGGATTCTCAGTACTTCTCTGTCTGTAATGATCCATCTATAATTGGAAATGGGGGACAGACACCAAATCCGACGTTCCTCTTCCATCGCAACTTATATCTGTTGTCTGAAACAATAGGCTGCAGAAGCCTACCTCAATCGGATAGTAAAAAACATTATCTGTTACATAGTTACATATAGCTACAGACATATATGTGACTAGATATAGACATATACACACATATAGACACTTATATGCAGGCATTTAAAATACACACACACACAGAGCTGCACTTTCACAGATTTACACGTACAGGCACCTATACACACATTTATCACCGAAAAGGCAACTTTTCCCCATGTATAGGCATATTAGTTGCCACATTTAGATATGTAAATTATATATATTCTTCCACATGTGGGCACGTGGAGACTGCATGTTACATAGGCACATGTGCATGCAAACCTGGTCAGTTTATATAGGAGTGTATTTAAATGCATATTTGTGAATTTAGTTATGCATTTACACATATATGAGTCGGTATAGAGGGATTAAATACACCTATTATGCATTGCATATGTCTGATATTTTAGTAGATGGTTGGATGGATGCATAGATAGATAGATATATATATATAGATAGATATAGATAGATAGACAGATGAAATTAAATTAATATATTTTAGATCCTCCCTATGATAAAATGAAGGATAAGTTGCCTCTGCACTAAGTGATTCATCATTTACAACGAGATATGATGCTTTTCCCCACATGTAATATGCTTTTATTTACATGTCCAGAAATTATCCTCTCATATGCAGTTAAACACCAAAACAGCGTCTCATCAAAGCACATTCAAGCAAATCTAAAAGGAGTAAATTTAGATCAATGATTTCCACTGGAAAACCTTAGACTTCAGGCTTGTACTGTATATTTTATAACTTAGAAATACTTTATATAGGGAAAAAATAAAAGAAAAATGAAAAAGGAGTTTAGCAAACCCTTCTGTGCACTCATTTAAATAGCGTTTGCTACTTTCAGAAAACGATTAAAAACAGAGTTGGGTTTGTGCATTTCCCGGGTAGCCCTCGGTTTGGAAGGGGAGAGGAGGAGTTAGACCAGTTTTAACCTTTATTTTTTTTTTTTTTTTTTTTTTTTTTCCCCAGGCAAACCTTCCTTCGCATTGTCCGATTTTTTTAACACGTTGCACAGCACCGGCAGCAGAGCCCATCTCTGCCTTTGAAAGGAAACAATCGAGCTTTGCGGTAGGCTGGTGCACCAGGAGGGGAAAAAATGGGGGGAAAAAAAATGAGGCACAGAGGCAGAGAGAAGAGAGAAAGAAGGTGTTTCTAAATTCAAGGTCCTGTCTCTGGAAATTTCAAGCTCTGCCTATAAGGTTCCTACAAATCTTTGTTATTCTGCACGGGATCCTATGGGAAAGTGCACGGTGTCCTTTGTACTTTCAAAGGTCCTACAGGTAAAGATGCTTTTATATATATATATATATATAATCTCGGAAACGAGGAGAACTTCATCAGGAGACACATATGCTGGTGTGTGGTTGGCTGGTGGGAAGGGTGGGCTTTGCTTTTTCTGTTCTCTTTGGCCTCAAATTAAGGCAGAAAGTATAAATTCATCCTTTCCCCCCCCCCCCAGCCTCTACACCACCCTGCCACCCCTCCCCATTTCAGTGTGCATCTTCTTCTAAAGCCTCAACCCACAAAAGGGAAGAGGCAAATAGTGGCCAGATATTACAGCAGGAGCTGGACAACGGTCTTGCTAGAAGTTATTAAAGCAGATAAAAAGCTTTTTTTTTTCTTTTTTTTTTTTTTTTTTCTTTTTTTTTTCTTTTTCTCAGCACAGCCAGTGCTGCACTGAGGAGGAGCAGAAAAAGGGCACATCTCTGAGTGGGTTGGACAGATCATCTCAGCTGAGGCAATAGGGTAAAAAATGCTGTAAAAGGAGAAAGGATGAGAGCTGTTTGCATGGGGATGTGCGGAGATACCCATGCAGCCGCCCTTACGCACCCATAGATCTGAATGACCCTCTTAGAAAAATACCAAGCTCATAAAGGGACAGCTTGCCATCACTTTTGTGAAAGTCTTTGAGTCATGAAGGCTGGCACAGGGCAGAGTGAATGAGCTTCGTGACGGCTAATGCTTCACAATTCCGTGGCACTCTGAATTAAATATGCTCTGTGAGCTGGGGGAGGGGAGAGGAGGGGAATGAAAAAACGAAGACTCTAAAATAGACTTGGCGTCCACTGGCTTCTTGCTAACAAATTGATATAGACGGTAAATTCTGACTTTTAAACCCCACTATTATTACATTTCTCTTGCACTTGCAAAACATGACAAAAGAACAAGTGTTCGTTTGGAAAAGTAAGGTTCTTCGCATTTGATTTTTGCCCTTTTATGCCACCACCCCCTCAGCTGCCTCCAGTCTAATTCAGCAATTCCACTCAGCAACACTTACACCGATTTATCCCTCAAACATGCCATGAGCCCTGCGTCCAAAAACCGGCACACTACCCAAAACTGACCACTACAACCCGTACTTTCAAAACTAAAAAACAAAAAATAAAATAATAATAAAAAAAAAAAAAAATAAAAAAAAGAAAGGGGAGAACCAGTCGTTTCCCGGCAGTTTGGGTCGCCCTTTCCCAAGCTCTTCCAAGGTAAACACTGTTTGTTTTTTTTCCAGCGGTGAGCTGGGCACGGGCGCTGCAGCTGCGATGGCAAAGGAACAGGTTATAATTTTTTATATATATATATATATATGTATATATTATTTTTAGGGATACCTTTCCGGGTAGCCCTGCCCTGGCGGAGGAAGGGCCGCTCCGGCCGGCGCTGCCCGCGATGAGCGGGCCGGCGGCGCCCTCTGACGGGGACTCGCTTCCCGCAGCTTCCCTCAGAGCCTGGCACGGCTCGGATTGGCACCGAGCTGACACACCGTCTCCTTCCCACCCCCCCTGCCATGGGCAGGGACACTTTCATAGCCCAGGTTGTGCCAAGCCCCGTCCGGCCTGGCCTTGGACGCTTCCAGAAACGAGGAAGCCGCAGCTTCTCTGGGCAGCCTGTGCCAGGGCCTCTCCATCCTCACAGGGACGAATTTCTTCCTCATATCCAGTCTAAATCTTCTCTCTTACAGTTTGAAGCCATTCCCTGTGTCCTGTCCCTCCATCCCTTGTCCCCAGTCCCTCTCCAGCTCTCCTGGAGCCCCTTTAGGCCCTGGAAGGCCTTCCTGGCCTCCAGGATCCAGGATCTCCCTGGATCCTTCTCTTCCCCAGGCTGAACAACACCAATTCTCTCAGCCTGTCTGCTCCAGTCCTTGGAGCATCTTTGTGTTCTACTCTGTACTTGCTCCAAGAGCTCCAGGTTCATATTTGGGAGTTGCAAACACCCAAATATTTCCTCTGCTAGAAATGATGCTGATATGACTTTTTTCCTCTTTAAGGATAAAGTTGCAGGTTCTTATTTGCATTGATTTTTTGATTAACAGACCATTCCGTGCTTGAACCTCTACCTTAAAATCCAAATAAATCCTTTACACCTATTTACTTATTTATCTATTTACTGTAGAATAGTGAGAATACAGACTAAATGGAATACCCTAATTATCCCAAAGAAATAAATATCTATTAATAGGCCTGGAAGGGAGAGAACCTACAATAACAGGATGGTTACTTTGTTGAGAACTCGAAAAAAAATTAATTTGAATTCAATAAATTATGCTACCTTTATTTCATATGCTTTTTCCAGAATTATTGTTTGTTGTTTGGTTGGGTTTTTTTTTAATTTTGTTTTGTTTTGAATTTAGCCCGCCCCTAATCAAAGCCCTGTTTCAGAATTGGGCTTTAAATCCTGCTCTGCCTTTTAAATCTAGCATGGATCTCTAGAAATAAAAGTCTATCTCCCTCAGTATCCAGCTCCCAGCAAATCCGTATTGTTGGCTGGAGTTTAAAAGAAATCCGTTTATCCCAGCGCCCTCTGCTGCTCGCTGAGCTCATGGAAAGGCATTTTTCCTAGTTTCCTAGAAAATCCAGGATTTCTGAGTGTGTTTGGTGCCTTTTCCTCCAAATCAGCTCTTTTTTTCTCCTGATATTTTTCTTCTGTATGTTTTCACGTGTATTTCAGAAATCAGTATTTTTTATTGAAAAGCTTATTTTTAATTATAAAGCTTTTAATTTGCATTGGAGGTATTAAAAAATTTACTGCCAGCCTACTAAAGGATTTACAAAATCATTGCTTTGGTGAGCACTTTAAAACCTTTCCTTTGTGAATAATACCAAGACTCATCTCTTAAACATACAACTTTCCATAATGCTTGCTGGTAAATCTATGTTTCCTGCTACATCTCCAGACATAACCAGGGTTTTTCATAGAATCATACAATTGTAGGATGACAGAATAATTTGGATTGGAGAGGGACTTTAAAGGGCAGCTAGCTCAAGCACCTTCCATGAGCAGGGACATCTTCAACTACTTCAGGCTGCTCCAAGCCCTGTCCAACCTGACCTTGAACTCTTCCAGAAATGAGTCATCCATCACCTCTCCAGACAACCTGCACAGTGTTCCACCATCCTCATTGAAAAATTCCCTCATTATATCTAGCCTGAATCTGTCTTTTTTTCAGTTTAAAACCCTTGCTACAGGCTCTGCTAAAATTCTCTCCCCATTATTTTGCATTTTCCTGAACCCACCAGTGCTTTCTTCAGGGAAGAGCATCACCAAACCCAACAGCAAGAAAGATACCTAGAGGAACTTTTAACAAGGCAGGAAAGCTCAGCCAGATGTGTTTAACACTTAGGGACAGGTCCAAAATGTTTGTCACATTTAACACCCCCAGGTGCCTCAGTCATTCATCACAGGACAGGTTCTCTACATCCTTCACTTCATTTCCCTACTCTGGAACCATTCCAACACCTTTTTAGTGACGGGCCCAAAACTGAAGACATTGATTTTGTCTAATTATGATAGAAAATGAGCTCAAATGTCACTCACTTGTCTCTGGTACCCATTTAGTGACCAGTTTTTGATGTCAGGAACCCCAGCTGGTGAACCCTCACATTGATGGGTCATGTCCAGTTTTTCCCAGATCAAGCCTCACACAGCCTATGGGCTCCCTGGAAAGTGGAGCCCTTCCAAGAGTTTGCTGCATTACTATTTTACTATCTCCTCTTACTGAGGAGAACTCTTGTATCCAAGATTAATTTTGTTTGCAGTCCATGTGTTTTATCCCTCTGTACTGCCTTTTTCTTATTTTCTTTTTTCTGCCCTTTTTTCTGCCTTTTTTTTTCTGCCTGTACTTTCCCTGCACTGTCTTTTTTCCCTTAAGAAATCCAGGTACATGATGCCAACAAGGACCCCACAAATGTGAGGTGGGATACAGCTTTAGCATCCCCTCTTCAGAGCTGTTCTACAGACCCCAAACCCTCTGGAGCTGAAACAACAATCATCTCCCAGTTCAAGAATGAAGAACATTTTTTGAAGCCTTTTTTTCTCATTCCACTGTCCTTTAATCTTTATTTTGATCTGATGTGGGTACTCAGCTCAGGCCGAGTGAACTTCAGAAGTTCTTGGCCCCCTAATACAGGGAGCTCAAATCTCTGATCAACTTGTACTGCCCCACCAGATGAGCTTGGATTGTCCCTGTGTTTGCCTCCTGTTTCCTTGTCTCAGGATCAAAATCTCTTTGAACAGAAATACTGAGTGCCAGCTTCACAGCATTCCATGACTGGCAGGAAAAGCAGGAATTAGGTGACAGAGCATTAAGCTGAAGACTTTTTGCATGATCACTGGATGATTTATCCACTTTATGCAGATACCACTGGATGATTTGTCCCTTGGAATATAAAGGGGAGGCTAAGAAGCCTCAAGAGCTGTTGTTGTTGTTGATGTGTGGTTATCCTTCATCTCCACATCCACCTTTTGAAAATAATTAATCCTTTCTAAACCTTGCTTCCTCCTAGAAGCCAAATAAAACACACAGAAAATTGCTGAACTCATTTCCTTGAAAATTTGGAATCAGTCATATTAGCTTATCTTTCATTTTTCTCAGCTGGGGTATGGACAATACTGAAATTAGCTTGTGTATCTGAATAAGGCATATCCTTTTTATTTCTCTATTTTTCCCATTTCCAAACAATCCCCATATGCCTAAACAGAGTCACAAAATCAAGAATGGGCAAACTGTACCCATTAAAAGGAGGACTTAGTTTTAGTGAATATTTAAAATGTCAGGAAATTAAGAGATTCCATTTTTATTAGCTTAATTTAGTTCAGCTATGCTTATGTAGATACAAAGTGTTTGTGTGTGATTTAGCCAAAAAACAATATTTAAACTATACTGATGTGAGGAAATACACTTTTTCCATGTTAGGATGTAGGCAATAGAGCAAATGTTATATTTAAATTTCATGGCAGGAGAGAGTTAATCAGTTTTAAGAGGAGAGAAGAAAAATTAAGACCCGGCCTATTATCTGTTTTGAGAACATAACTTTTTTTTCCCTCCAGTATCACTCTCAGCCCCCTTACTTTTTAATTTCTCCACTCTCTTAACTTGCTTTCTCGCAGCAGGCACTCAGAAAATATGACCACAGGCAATGCTTTAGGGAGAGAAAACATTCTGGGTACATGAAAGAAGACATAGCAAAGTCAGCAAACTGCATCTATAGGGGAAATGCATTTCAAGCTCCCTAAATTGCTCATGATGTGTCTGGAGTTATACCATTACCTGATTCTCCCTTCAGCTTCTGCTGAACATACTGCATTGTGGCCTTCAGGGACTTTAACACAAGTAATAGAGGGGATTTAGGTTCCCCTTCCCTTCCCTTCCCTTCCCTTCCCTTCCCTTCCCTTCCCTTCCCTTCCCTTCCCTTCCCTTCCCTTCCCTTCCCTTCCCTTCCCTTCCCTTCCCTTCCCTTCCCTTCCCTTCCCTTCCCTTCCCTTCCCTTCCCTTCCCTTCCCTTCCCTTCCCTTCCCTTCCCTTCCCTTCCCTTCCCTTCCCTTCCCTTCCCTTCCCTTCCCTTCCCTTCCCTTCCCTTCCCTTCCCTATCTGACAAGGAACATTTCTGGTTACCCAATTTTCCCATTCCCCAGAAGTTCACAGGATCCTGCCATGGTTTTGGCTCACATCAGGAATTCAGGCAGCTTCCAGGCACAGTTTGGGGGGCAGGAAAGACCAGACATTATTCCCAGGAGTCTGAATCAATATGATCACCTTGATTTAGAGTCCATTCAGTCACTTAAAGTTTATTAATATGGATATAAACTACTCTGCACTAGTTAAGTAATGGCAAACAATTCAGATGTAGCCTAAAAAATTGGGCACAAACTTGTTTGATTTAGGTTAACTGCATCATTACTGCTTTCCAGGCAATATTCATTCTAGTGATAGAACATGATATTAATATTAATATAAGCATGCAATTTAGAGTTGTAATTCTAAGGTAATTGTTTTCATATAATCATCAGTTTCATATTATAAATGCAGAAACACAATAAAAGTCATTTTCCTGCCTAACAGGCATAAGAATGAGCAAGTGTAAATGAATCATTTTTAACAGTTCTGAAATTAAACATTTTGTTCTCCACTATCAAAATAAGAAATTTGAAAATCCAAATTTTAGCTTTTCTCCCACTCCTAGTTTTGAAATGAACATCTAATAATTTGATTTGGTTACCAGAAGAGAACTTACAATGCAAAAAATATGAAAATCTGCACTTTGATAAACAGATTTGTTTATGGAGTTTCAGAATACTTTTCTAAATATAGAATGACAATGCACCTTAAAAAATGCCTCTCAGAATTGCTGTTCCATTTTGACAACATTGGTCTTTGTTATTAAGGTTCATCATGGTATATTTTTTCTCTGACAAGGCAATCACAAGTTTTTTTTTGGGGCCCATTTTTTTTCCAGGGCTTTAAGCTGAGTTTTCTCACATGCTGGAACCACAAGAGCAGTGTCAGAGTTCCCTGAATAACCAAACTTGATTCAGTCTATTTTTAATGAAGCACTTCTTGTAACTAGTGCTGATTATAAGTTAATGATGAATCTGTAAAACTTCAGTGAAAACATAAACTTGATATATAGGTATTGTCCTGGTTTAGGGAAAATTTGGGAGAAAACCTTCAATGGGGCATATTCTGGGTATTCTGGGGTGTATTCTGGTATAAACCAGAAATACTCTTAAAAGCATGTGGGGTATGAAGGGACCTTAATCAGTGTAGTGGAGAGGGGGACTGGAATTTAGGAGAATGCTTCCCTTTCCCAGCCCTGCTTGGATCTCTTCTGTGTGCACTCTCCACACAAATTTCTGTACTGAAACTCCATTTTGATTACCTTATTCATTGTTAATCATCATTTAATAAATCATAGAATCCCAGAATAGTTTGTGTTTGGAGGGACCTTATAAATCATCTCATTCCAACCCCCTGCCATGGGCAGGGACACCTTCCACTATCCCAGGTTGCTCCAAGCCCTGTCCAGCCTGGCCCTTAAACACAATTAATCAAAGACAGCTTGATCACATCTCAGAGGCAGGAACATCAGGAAGATGCCTGGCTGACAAAAAATAAAAGGGATAAATGTTGCAGCACCAAGAACAACATCCAGCAAAGTTCCCTGTAGTGTCAGAATTCCTTATGCCATGCAGGATATCTTGTGCAAATTATGGGTGCTGCTGTTTGGTCAGCTCCTCTCCTTCCCTAGGGGTTTCCATTTGTGCATCCTTTGAGTATGGAATTAGTCTAAAGTAGAGCAGCAAATCTATTTTGTGCAAGTCATGAAAATAGCCACAAGATAGACCAGGAACCGTGGGATGATCACAGCTTTGTGGAAACAAAAGCTGCAATTGCTCAGTTAATGTAACTCATGCAGAACTCGGGCCAGAAAATCTGCATGGAACAACTGTTGGATGAGCTGCAGGGTTCCTGCAGAAGCACTAATAATAACACTGCCTTGGTTTTACTTTTTAAGGCCATGCACATAAAATCTTTGCCTAATTTAATAAATTGTTCCTTTCTTAATCACTACATCTGATAAAGATATAAATCTGTTTTCCATTCAGGGTTTTATTGAAACTGAATCCTTGACCAGTAAAATCTTTTGATAAGGTGTATCTGTTAACTGCTGCAGTCCCCTGTATCACCTTGCTATTAAGATGAATAAATTAAGCTTGTTTTGCCTTTTGTTATGTGGTAGATTCTCTTACACTTCACAGAATCACAGAATGGTTGAAGTTGGAAGGGACCTCTGGAGGCCATCTGGTTCATCCCTGCTGCCTGGTGCCCAGGACCATGGCTAGATGACTTCTAATAGCTCCAGGGAGGGAAGTCACAACCTTCCTGGGAAACCTGTGCCAGTGCTTGGCCAACTTCACAATAAAAATGTGTTTCCTGCTGTTCAGAGGAATCTCCTGTGTATCAGTGGGTGTTCTTGACCTCTGGTCGTTTCACTGGACACCACTGAGAGGAGCCTGGCTCTTCTTTTCTCTTTGCATTCTCCCTTCAGGGATTTAGGTGCATGGACCAAACCCTCCTTGAGCCTTCTCAAGGCTGACCTGTCACAGCTTTCTCAGCCTTTCCCCATGAGAGGTGCTCCAGCATCTTAATCACCTCAGGGGTGCTTTGTTGGACTCTCTGCAGTCTGTCCACGTCTCTCTGGCACTGAGAAGCCTTGAACTGGACACAGCTGTGAGCTCACCAGCGCTGAGGAGAGGAGAATGATCCCTCCCACCTGCTCCCAGCACCTCCAGGACACCACTTGACACCTTGGGGTGAAGGACACACTGCTGGCTCACATCCAGCTGGGTGTCCACCAGGAGCCCAGGTATTTCCTGTAAAGATTCAGACAAAGTTTTGGTGACACCAGGGATGCCACAAAGGGATGTATCAGAAATAAGCTTCACATTCCATGTGTTGTTGCTTCATACCTGTGACAGATGCAACGTGACCTTTATGAATAAGTACATTATATCCTTTTATTTAGTCAGGCACATGACACTTGGCCTTCTGCCCTCAAGTTCAAGCTTGTGCTTTGTGAATCATCCCCTACAACCAAAAATTCCCTTTCAGAGTGGCTGCTTTGCAGAGCAGACCCCACCATTTCATAGGGAAAAAAAATGTATTTTCTTCTGAGATGTAGAAATTCCTTTTTCATCTTTTATTAAGTTGATTACTAGTGTCCAGCTTGTTGAGCAATCCAGATCATGGTACATTTTTCCCTTTTTCTGCAGTCTCTCAATCAAATTACAAACATTATCATCAATGACATT
Source organism: Cyanistes caeruleus (assembly GCF_971803275.1). Classification (NCBI taxonomy): domain Eukaryota; kingdom Metazoa; phylum Chordata; class Aves; order Passeriformes; family Paridae; genus Cyanistes; species Cyanistes caeruleus. The sequence goes on from NC_141702.1 coordinate 4,636,603, forward strand.
ATTTATTCTCATCAATGAGAATATAAATTATTGTCAGGGCAGGAACTGAAAACTGAAACTCTTTTAGGAATTCACATGTTTAATCACTATTCTCTCTTTTTCATCTATTTCTGGATCAAATAGATTGGTATCTATTTATAGCATTTAGGATTTTTGTGGATTGTTATATTTGTAGTCAACATCCTTGTGGTTGCAAGTTAAATGTGCTCTAGAATTTGATTATTTTGTCATGTCATTAAAAGGAAGAAAAACAAGTTTATTTGACAACATTTGTTTTCTGTAAACCCATATTGATTAGTGTTAATTATATTATTCTCCTTTAATTTTTTTATTAATTGAGTCCTCAGTCAGATAATTCATTAGTGGGAACAGAACTAATGTCAGATTGATAAGTATTTAATTATGTGGATTTTTCTGTTCATTTTTTGAAAATTTTAGCCACAAATTAACTTCACCATGTTACAAAAACATGTGCTTCACCATGTTACAAAAAAGTAAATATTTCTTTTCCAGACAGCTGATCATTTCTTTGAAAGCTCCCCAAATTGTCATACTGTAAGATATTGTGCAACCACAGATGAAATTATTCCTTTGTTTTTATCCATAGCATTTTTTCTTCTTTTGAGGCACTAGTTAATAATTGCTGTGAGAGGTTACAGGACCTGCTGCTCTGGTTTGATTATTGCACTAGACTGATCCCTGCTATTAAAATCTTCCCTCCCTCTTTTTTGTCATTCTTGAAATTTCACAAACCTGGAAATAGTGGCTTTCCATAATTTCAGATGGAGTATAGAAAAAATACCCCTGTGTTAAATGCAAGAAAACAAAAAATCGCCTGAAAAAGCCAAAATTTCCATTCATTTCCACTCCTTGTGCCACATTGTCTCCTCAAAACGGGTATGAAATCAGAACAATTGCTTATAATGATCTGACAGATTCTCTGCAGAGAAGAAACTGAAATGCAGGGAACAAAACAAACCCTTTGTGTGGATGGCACACACTTCTAAGTACAGCCAGATAATACCCAGAAATCAGAGCAGTGATTCTGTTTGGGCTCATGAGTGCTCCTCCCAGAAGCAGGTGAGTGCTGTTCAGCTGGGCAGTGGACATGGGGCTGTAGGATGGGTTTTCAGTGGGACAGGAGATGTTTGGGAACAGCCAGCTGGGTTTTAGGGACTCAGGAGAAGCCAGCTGTGTTGTTGTTGTCATTTTTGAGAGTGAGAATATTGGGGAGTCACAAAGGAATAATAGAAGAGTGAGTAGCTTGAGCATTGCTCTGCCATCTCTGCTGATCTCCCATACTCTTCTAATGCTAGAAGAGCTCATGGAAAAGATTTCACTTGGATTAACTAACAGCCTCCCAAGCATGAGGAAAAAGGGATAGCACATATCAGAGATCTTTCCTCCTGTGCAGGCTGGATGCAACCACCTCTTTGGAAGGGGAAAAGCCATGCTGTATTACTTTTGTGAGGAATACAAGAAGCCCCATAGAGTAAGGCGAAGAAATATTGCTAATAAACAGAGCTGTCTGGAATTAATCCTGGCCCTATTGAAGTCCATGGGGATTTTGTTATTGACTCAAGTAAAGGCTGAACAGGGTCATTAAGATAGCCCCAAGGTACTTGAGTACCAGAAATCAAGGATGTAGTGTGATATTGGAAAATAAAAGGAATTATCACTCTTTTGGGCTACTCTGTAACTAGGTGAAGGGAGGAAACTAGGAGGTTCTCTTTGAAATGGTATTTAGAGGATGTTGTTCTCCACAGTAAATAATAGACTTACTTTATCTAATCATCTTTAAATATTATTCAGTGAATCAGACTTTTGTTTGTCATTCTAAGAATTATTAGAGTCCCAATAACATTAGAAGAAAGCTTTAGCATTTTGGGATATAAATAGACTGCCTGTATTTTTATTTTTACTTTTATTTTTATTTTTATTTTTATTTTTATTTTTATTTTTTATTTTTATTTTTATTTTTATTTTTATTTTTATTTTTATTTTTATTTTTATTTTTATTTTTATTTTTATTTTTATTTTTATTTTTATTTTTTTTACACAGGTCATCTCCATTGACATACATTATTATCATTTGAATAATATAGTTGTTTATTTTGTCTGCAAGGTGTGACTTTGATCCACTCAGCAGCTACAGTCAATGCAGCCTTTCACATTGGAGGCTGGGAATGTTCACCTCACTGAGGTTTCCCCTGATCCTGACAAGGCTCCCTGAAATGTGGGGCTGACAGATGTGACCCAGGAGCTGCAGGAGATCCACATCATAATTCTGTAACACTTATTTCAAAATTATGAAATGAAAAATGTACCTTATTCCAAAAGCTAACTTGTGATTGTCTTCTTCTGGCTTTGGCTTCATCTTTGGCTCTCTCCCCACATGGTCCTTGTTGATAATTGCTGTGGCACTTTTGTCTGATCTAATTTATGTGCAGATATCTTATGGAATGTTTTTAATGACCTTCCTGAGGGCACTTTTCACAAAGTTCAAGATGATCTGTGTGTCAGAAGTGACTGATAGGAACATTTTACAGAGTGAAACATAATCAACTACTCAAAAGAAGCAGCTAAGTGTCAGGAAGCTGCTTATGCAAGCTGAGGTTACAGACTCTTGAGAAAGGCTACCCAGAAGTTCCTAACAGCAGCTGAGATTGAAACATCAAAATCTATCTTCTATCATAATTAGTATTATGTATATAATATTCTAATTCTTATATTAGTAAGAATAAGTATTGAATGAGATGCAGCTCACATTTTGATAGGCAGTTAACAAAAACAAAACAAAACAAAACAAAAAAAGTACAGAGCTGAAACATACTAATAAATAAAGACTGAAACATTCAATGTCCCAAATACTGGTTTTGCTGATTGAAATAGCTGGAAGAGCACATAGATCACCCAGCCCTGCTGCCTGTGTGTCTTGCAGAACACATCACATATCAGGGAACTTACCACATCCTTGGTTATGTGGTGGAAACACCTTTACAACAGTCTAAGGATCCATTCCCTGTCTGATTTCCAGCTGAAATTTAATTGTACAGGTGTGGTCCTGATGTGACTGTTGGCCTTAGGACCAGAGATCAATCTGTTTAGAAACATTAATGAAAAAAACCCAAAAATGCAAAAACCACAACCAACTAATAAATCAAATTATTCAAGACTTCATCTGTGACTGGTTTCCCCTCTGGTGTACTCTTTCCATGAGCCTGCTGGTTTCCATGAGGAATATTCTTCTTATGCTCATTCTTGCTTGTCTTTACAATGGACATTTTTGAGGTGCTGCAATTCTTTTTTTTTCTCAAGACAACAAGCTTGAGTCAACCCAGCAGGTTAATAACAGTGCAGAATCTGGAGCAGAGGCTGTAACTACAAACTGCCTGTAACTGGAAATGCTGTCCAGTCTGGGGGACGAATTGAACCTGAAAAACTGGAGGGCAGGATGGACAGCAGATAAGGTTGCTGCAACCCTTTCTTCAATGGCACCAGTTTCAGTCCTGAGTTGAAGTGGTGATTAGAAGTTCCTCTCATTTAATTTTACATGAAGGTAGGTTTAATGTGGATTTTTTTCCCTTTCTACTTAAAAGTTAGTTTTTTAATCAAATTAAGCTTCCTGTAGAGTCAGTAGAGTTGCTCCAACCTGTCTATATTTATACCTGACTGCCTAAAATTAGAGACCTGTGCAAAGCTGTGCTTTTGTTTAGGGGTTCAGTGAAAAGCAAGTTAAATGGAGTTAAAAACTAATTGTATGGTAACAATGAAAAGGAGGAAAAGGCCAGTGGTACCTCAATTAATTTTACTACAAAGGTATGAGTGAGTCCACAAAAACTTCTTCCACTGCCACAGTTCACTTGGCTTGTTAATCAGGAAGGAAAGATTTTTATTTTTTTTTACTCCAAATGGTTGGTGCCACCACAAGCATATTTCCCTGATGTAGTTTTCCAAAGTGGTTTTGCCCCACAGGATTTCTGTTTTCTGTTTTAATTGATAGGAATAAAGGGGGAGAAACATGAACTTTTAATGTGATCCAAATATCATGGTTTTTAAGCTGTTTTCCTCATACAACTGTCCATAGCTCATTGTGCAAGATTTTTATCTGTTTGCTCATCTTTAATTTTTATTTTCACATCATAAGCAATTTTCAAGAGAAAGTTTTCCCACTTTCAGATCCAAATTTTTACAAATTTTACAAATAAGGAGATTATATCTAGGCATACTTCCTGCAGTTTATTCTCAGAGCATCCAGTTCCACTAACATGCTCTCTACTGGCCAGTCCTAATTTTCTGTGTAGTTTTATTACTGGCTTTACACTGCATGTTAATTGGCAAAGGTTCAGTGCTTTGATAACACCTTAATTTATCTGACCATAATGATGGCCCAGAGTGCTTCATTAATATTTGTGTTAAATGCATTAATTAATAAAAAAAACCAAACCACATATGAAAACTGAATAGCTCAGTGTGATAGCAGTTATGGGATCATTTTCCTGCCATCACGTGCCCAGTCTGAGATTTTGGATTGCAGAATCACAGAATTGTTAAGGTTGGAAAATATCATCAAGTCCAACCAGCAGCGCCATGTTCACCTCTAAACCGTGTCCTCAAGTGACACTTCCACATGTTATTTTCCCCATGTCCCTGGGCAGCAGTTCCAGTGCTTTACAACACTTTCCATGATGAAAGTTTTCTGAATGTCTAATCTAAATCTCCCCAGTGCAATTCCTCTCTTCCTGTCACTTGTTACTTGGGAGAAGAGACTGACAGCCACTGACTACTACCTTATTTCAGGTAAATGTAGAGACCAATGAGGTCTTCCCTCACCTTCCTTTTCTCCAGATTAAGATAGAGATTAAGGTGGGGGCCTCTGAACCAAAATATTACTACTGTGCATGTAGGCAGACAAATGCAATGTACATTTATTGTTGCCCAGAGATGATTCTCAGCACAATTTCGGGTTTTCTTGAGAATCCAAAGTATGCACAAGGGATTGACAGATACAGTGAAGCTGTAAGACCCTGATCCTTCTAGGGAAGCAGTAGAAGTCAGACAGGGTAGACAGGACCAGCCTCCAAATCTTGACATTTTGAGTTGCTTCAGGAGCTGCATTTATATATCACTAATTCAAATATCTTTCCATTAAAAAACTCCACAACATAAACTCTGCCCAGAGCAAAATGCCCTTTCCATTAAGGCTTGAATTTCCCATTAATTTCTTATTCATGTTCTTTTATGGGAAGGTGAACCTGAACTGGAGTTAAGAGGTTAGATTTTGTTAGATTAGGCTTTTGGTCCCTGCCTAGAAACTAAACTGTACATTCCATCGAAATATAAATACCCAGCCTTTATAAAAAGTGAGAGCTCTGCTGCTGAAACAAAGGATAATATTATCATACATACTTGAATAACTCTCCTAATTCCTGGAGTTCAGGGCACTCAGTGTTTTACAGATTTGATCCATTTTTTGCCTGGTCACTTTGAATGCAAATTTTCCCAAGCTCTCTTTATGCAGTTTGCATATAAAATCTGACAGATTAATTTTTTTTCTATCACTTTTTTTCCTTTTCATCTTTTTCTGTCTGTGCACTGTCTACAACTTAGAGGCTACTTTTGCACATTGACTTGTACTTTGGCACAGCACCTCTGTAAATCTCAGTGGAATTGTCTCCTTTTTGTTTTAATGGATTGAGTGGTAAAATTAACATACCAAAGTGAAGAGAGATAGGAAAGGCAACCTCTCATGTGATTGTGTTTAAAATACTGATGAATTTGTCACAGTTGCATTTCCTCTGATTTTGGAGAAGAACACATACACAATTTATTAGAGGTATTCACTGTTACAACTGGGGAATTGTATTTCCTAGAAGATTACAAGGATAATATTAATTACTGAGAGTTCATTTGTCAGGGAGCAGAGGTGATAGTTGGATAAAATTAGTTTAAATATGTGGGAACTTCCTCCCAATGCATTTCCTTTTCTACTTGAAACTCTTCTGAAGTTTCTGCCCCTACAGCTTTGCCCTTGGTGTGTTGTCTAGAATTGCTCAGAAAGTCATTTCTGAAAGAGGCACTGAAACAACACAGAATGAAGGATTGTCATCAGGTTCCCAAACAGTTTTGAATGTGTATGTCTATAAAATTGCTGTTAAAACTGCATCATTTTGCTATCTTTTTATTTTTTTTAAATTTTTATTAGAAATTTTTAGATCCATGTGTTTATGTGGTAAACCTCTGAGCTAGAGCTGCTTTAAGTCACACCTGAAAGAGGATATTGTTTACATCTAAAGACTTTTATTTGATTGTTGTTTCTGCCTGGAAAGAGTCAAACTTTGTGCCATAATATTGGAATCAAAATCTCGATTGGGAGCAGTGGAAGTTAGCCCAGACCCTTGCCTGAAGTAGGACTTGGAAATGAACTGTTGTAAATTTTCAGGGAGAAGATTAAATCATTAGTTTGAGGCTGTGGGGGTGAGGATTTGATTGCCAGCACTGTCACAACCTTTCTGCACAGTTACGGGAAAAGCACATTTGAGGGCCTCTAAATGTTAAATATCAAGGGTTAGCAAGCTTTCTAGGGTTCATCCATTATAAATTAATAAACATGAGGACTCCTGCTACTTTTCCTAATCTAATCTACCACTTATCTAATATAAATCATCCCAACAGTTTGGATTCCTGCTTTAGGACAATACAAATTGCCTTGCATTAGATCTTTCTCTTTACACAAAAACATTAAATCTGGTTAACAGATTTTAGACCAGATAACTATTTAACATAGTCACATTCAGGTGGGATAAATCCCAACTTTAATCTCTGTATAAATTGATATCCTTGCTGTAATTTCAGAATATTTTTATTGTTTCTCTATTTTGTATGTCTTACCTGTTGGATGAAAATTCTAGGTCTTGTAGTGTCATAGATCTGATTCCTGGTCAAGTTTGATAATCTTTATTCAGAGATGGAAATTATTTTTAAGCACCAGACAGATCAGGGTTAAATCAACATAGATTTTATTGCCGTGAAATGTTTGATCAAATGTGGTCATTATCTTCATAGACTCATGTAAAACAGGTAGCTTGTATAGGAAATAGAAATATAAAAGATTATGTTTTTCACCACTGAATTATAAATTAAATTAAGTGGAAGGAAAAGAACCAAACCAAATCTCCAAAGCAATAAATAGGACATTGTTTGTTGGTGACCAAGTGCGCACTCACATTTAAGTACAATCACAACAGCTGCTGTACAGAACAGAATTAATTGTACAAAATAAAGAAAAGTAAAGAATAGCAATAAAAAAGATCAGACCTCTCCAAATGACCTTCACCTGGAAAAGGAAAATTACTTTATCTTTCTCCCTCATTCCACACAGCTGTATGTGAATTCTTGTTAAACCTGTAATGAGGGCAGAGGCAAAGGATACTTTCATAAATACAGTTCCTGTATAATTTATTGATTCTTCCTTGTGTTGCAGGCTTGTGTCTTCTACTAATGCTGTTTCTTCTTGTCCTTAGAAATAAAGAATCAGAGCAGCAGAACTATTTCTCCAAAGGATAAATGAAAATCAAATGACCTTGGAATTCACCAGCAGCTCTTTTGGATACCTAAGACATCTAAGACCAAAATTGCTTGTTGGTGTTAGGAAACAAACAAACAAACAAAAAATAGCAGTTAGAGATTGTAAAGTTAAAACTGGCTCTTAGGACAATAAACAGCCCTTCTTGAGCCTGGCTGCAAAACAGTGAGCTGCGCCTGTGCCACTGAGTCACGTCCAAAGGAAGAGATGGATTGGGGAAATATTTACACAGAGGTCCAGGATTTGGAAGGACTATACATTGTGCCTGCTTTGTAGCAGATTTTTCTGGTTTTAGGAAAAGTCAAAGAGAAGCTTCAAAGAGCAGATTCCATGTTGATTTGGAGAGCTGAAGTCTTTTCCCAACAAATGTTGGTGTTTATCTTTAAAAAGGAAGCAAATGAAAGGTCTAAATTCACCCCTTCTGCCAGTTCTCCAAGGCAACAGAATGACACCTAGAAGGAGTTAGGGTTAAAGGTGGCAGCACAAAGGACAAAGTTCTTGACAGTCTTCAGTTGTAGGTGGCAGAGTCACCACTGCTTGTCTGTGGTTCCCTCCCCATAACAGGCCACGTGAACTCTGCTCCAGTTCCCATCATCTGATAAAACTCTGCTACATTACATGTCTGTCATGTAATGGTGATAAGTGGGGGCTGTGTGAACAGAGAACTAAATCCCAGGGCAGAGGTGAGAATGTTACTCCTACTCTGCCAGACTCACCTTCCAAGCTTAGTCAGCACAGGAACTGTTTGTACTCACAGTGAGTAACACCTTGCTCTAGAAAAATAATTTGTAGTTAGCATGTTTGCTCCATGAGGAATTTGCTAATAAATCCAAGAGTCAGAAGCTGTACTTTGTGAGTCAAATGTGCCAGGACTTAGGATAAAGAGTAAGTTCAGGGATCTACTTAAAAAGTTTTGAGATTGTTGGTGAGAAAGGTGTAACTCATACTGAGCTGAGCAATGGGCTGAAAAGGATCCAACTACTCAGACAGCACTTGGGTTATGAATCGATTTTTGGGGTCCAACAATCATAATGATTCATTGTCCTGGCCATGAAACTTTGGAGACTTTTCTCTACTACTTTGATGGTTTTAACACTGAATTAACACTTCCATAATCTCTGAAAGGAAGATTTTTTTTTTCTTTTCTTTTTCTGATCAGATAAATTTCCAAATCAAAGAGATACAGGTACTTCATACTTCAATCTGACACCAGAGAGCACCCACTAACCTCAAATCATGAACTTCCCTCGGGTTTATCTAGGTCATTAATGTGTTTTGAGATGAAAATGTTTCCACAGAGACAAGAACTAAGAAAATAATAAAACCCCCAAAACTACAATGTGGGAACATGAGCATGTTCCTGTGGACACCATGGGAATGCAAGTGGGTGAGACCCTAGGCTAAGATTTTAACAGAAACACCAGTGAATTCATTGCCTAAAACCTCACTGGAAGTTCCAATGACAGAAACTAAAAAAAATGACACCAAACTGCTCAGATAGCTAGTTCAGCAGAAAAGGCAGTGATAATTATTGTTTACTCAATAAAATTATTAAGAGCAATTAAAAATAACAAATAAAGAGCCTGTCAAGTCAGCAAACTTGGAGCCACATTTAAAAAAAAAATTGCTTTTAAAATGTACTAGTGTACTAAGGGAAAAACCAGAACATTTGACATAGAAATAGAAACTTCTTAATGATAAGAACTTATAGAAATTCAATCAAGTTGAATCAGATCTGCATGGACTATTAACAAAAATGGACCCCAACAAGGGTCATTAAGCCAAAAACTGGAAGTTCTGGGGCTTGAAGTGTGCTCAGATTTATTAATAGTAATAGATCAAAGGGTAATCCAGGCCAAAAAAAATCTGTTGCCTGCAGAGCAGGCACTCATAGTGATTATGTAACAGCAAGAGACAAAAGTCCTGAAATAAATTATTGTTGGTACCTTGGACCATATCCTGAATAGGAAAATATTTCGTATTAGGCTGTATACATATTATTTCCACATTTAAGCATTTTAATTTGGTGGCAATAAAATGCTGCTTTCCCAAAGATTTATTTGCCCAAATATTTATTTCTCCTTCAAAAAGTTGATATTTTAGTGGAAAAAACTGAAAAGGATTTTAGAAACCTTTTCCTTATATTTTTTCCCCCTCAAAAATCTAATTTATCTACATCTTGAAATAGAGGTTCAAATTAAATTGTTTTACAGCACATATTTTTCAGATGTGGCAGATCTGCATATCTGATGCAGTAAAACTTGATTTTCCCCTTTCCTCTCCCTCAGTTTGGGCAATAGAAAAAGAAGAATGGGTTTCCTTTTTACTTTTAATCATGATTACCTACTTTCACACTCAAGTATTTCATGTTCTAGGACAGTTCCACAATATTTCTGCCAAAGACATCTCTGAGGACTGCTAATTTGATTTTAGCATTTCTCCAGAAGTACCAGCACAAATTCATTAAATTCATTTAATAAAGTTAAATTTTTTGAGGCACTTATCTGATCTTGGTGTGTTAAGGAGATGGAGTCCCATGGAGATACACCTGTTTCCCTCAAGGCAGGACGGTGACTGGGTAGCACTGAAGCAGGTATGGGAGTTATAGACCTACCCTGAGCAAGGACAAATCTGGGCAAAAGCACAGGATTTTTTTTCCACAGATTTTCCTAAATAAACACTCAGGGACTCCTTCCTTTGTAGAGTGTTTCCTCATGGTGATGGCAATGTCCTTACTGACCTTGAGAGAAGCAACATTGTGCCATCATCACTCTGTTGCCTTCCATAATTTGAAAGCTGAAGGTGATCTCCTTAGTTCAGTTTGATTCCTTGCATCTGGCCCTAAACACCTCAGCTATTTGTCACAGTCCCTAGGTTTAGTCTAGACTAATCATCCAAGGTGTAACACATGATAACAGCTTCTAGAAAGTGAAAATGTGTGTGAGGGCTTTTGTCACCCACAGTTATCTAGTGCTGTCTCTGGGATCCTCCAGCTCCTCCACCAGGTGAGTCCAGTTCTCCTAAAGGTTTCATGTCATAACTGTCAAAACTCTGTGGCTGTCTTAGATACCTAAAACATCTCAAATGGCCCTAAACATTTACACATGGACAACTATGGTTTTTCCTACCATAGAAAGAGTTGAATTGTCCCTTGGAAGAAAAGGTCTGGTTCTGCTGATCTTAAATAGAGTTTAGATGGACAACGTCAAGCCCTCCCACTAACACCATTCCTTCCTAACTTCTCAATAAGGTGATGTCAGAGAAGCGAGAAAAAGAATGGAATAAAGGTCTTGTCGAAGAAGGAGTTAGAATATGACAGGAAAAAGTCCCTAGACTCAAAGAGTCTTGAGTTCAAACTATACCTCCCATGTTTTCTGTGTGAGGATGTGTGGTAGGTGGTAAAGCAATATTTCAAAAGTAGATTAGCAAGGTTATTACCACTCAGCTGCTGTGGACTAAGCCAATCTGTCTTATTTGTCATTTTGTTTTTATTTTATTTCCAGTGAGTGGATTCTGTTAGACCTCTGCACCTCAGCTGGATTTATAAAGACAATAAAGCTGCAGAAACAAGCGGTTGAAGAAAAGAAAGCATCATAAAATCAAGGCAACACAAAAGGTGACTCCAATTGCCTGCATTGGTTGTGTTGAACAGAGACCCAGGTATGGCAGAGTGCTGTGGGAGCAGGGGCTGAGAAAATAGAGGACAGAAGACCATGCTGTCTTTTAACTGAAGTTCAGAGAGGGATCAGGGCTCCTACTGAGACTATCAAGGTTTGTTTTCCTTTTAGTCTGCCATGCTCTTTTCACAAGAGACACCATGGCTGCTGCTTGAATGGTCAGGACAGATTCCCAACAGGTTCTGGCCTCATTCCAGTGCAGCTTTATTGTACATTCCCATGTACAGGACAGTTCATTTGTCCCATGACCCAAGAATTCCTCTTTTGCCAGATTTCCATATTGTTTTCCCAGTGGTGAGTAGATCAGGCATTTCTGATGGACCAGAGGAAGCCCTTCTTTCAATCTATCCAGCATGCAAGCAAAGTCAGGATGCTGGAACCGCGTGTCCCACAGCGATGCACTGGCCCTAACTCTGCTGCCGGAGAAGAAAGTGCTTCAAATTTCACGTGCCACCTCAGCCAAGTCCAGAAGTGCTTATAAAAAACAGTGTTAGTGTATCATTCAGAACAATCAAATACTACGTGCACAAAAAAGCAGTTTAGAGCAACATAAATTTTAAAAAAGTGACAATTTCATCACACAATTACTGTACACTGCTGTTCTTAGGGTTGAATACTTTCCTCTCGCACGCTCTCTCTTTCTCTCTGTTTTAATCTTTCTTTTTTATTTTCTTTTTATTTTCTTTTTTACTATTTTTTTCTTTTTTCCCCTCCCCCCTTTTTTTTTTTTTTTTTTTTTTTTTTGGATTTGGTCCACTGGAGATAAATTGCCCTCAATGATATATATATTTAAAAAAAATATCAGCAGCAAGACTCTCTCGAAATAGATTCTGTTTGATGTAGCTAGTCTGTCTTTTCTGTTTTGCCCTCTTTCACAGCAGCCTCTGAAGTTTTCCGCAGGGGGGCTTTCTCCGAGTTGGCGTGTCCTTGGCCGGATTCCGCCGCTCCTCCGTTTTTGTGCGATGTGTGCTTTTCCAAGTAGTTCAGCATTTCACTGAGAACAGTTTGGAAAGTGCTTAGGGCAGCACATATTGCAGGAGTTCCAAAACCATGAGTGATCAAACTACAAATGGGAAGGAGACAGAAGAAAAAGGAAAAGGGAAAGAGATACACACACACACATAAATATCAATGCGCTCACAAACACTGAGGAGTTTACAGTACACTCATTTTGCTACAGTGAAATTCAGGATTTGCTCCCTAAACTATTTATTACCTGTGGGAGGAACAGAAAAGAGAGGAACAGAGCCAAAGAACAGACTGCATACAGCTTTAAAGGTTGTTTTTGGTGGAGCCTCAGTTCTGAAACACCATGGGACAGACTCACAGCAAGTGCAGACTGACACAGGGCTGTTGATTTCAGAGAAGCCAAAACAGAACTGGCTCTCCAACACCATGTCCTGTGTCATGAAGTCTGGTTCCTCTTTCTTGGGTAAATAAAAGGAATTATGTGTGGTTTATTCTCAATTCTGGATCACGTTTGGTTGATTTGGTGATCTTGGGGTTCTTTTCCAACCATCTGTGATATTACAGCTCTTAAACATGGCCTGGTTATTCTACATGAAGATATGACTGCATCTGTACTCAGAAATTCAGCAAAGCCAAGGATCCCATCTCCAACCCTCAGCATAATTGGCACAATTTTGCTGTATCCATGCTGCTTAACTCCTGGACCACCCAACAGGGTGAGATCTGAAGTTCCTGTTGGAGATAGACCTTGGCCAATACCCTTGCTCAAGCGATGAACAGAAAATGTTTCACATAGGACTGGTTTAGCCAGGCTGAATTAATGGACAATCCTAACCCATTACTGGCAAAAATAACACGGTTCTAGTGATGTTTCCCTAGTTGTGCTGAATTTACTGGTATGGATTTGCCCTGTTGCACCTTTAATCTAAACATCTAAATAAGGTGTTTTTTTAAATACTGAATTTTGATTGCCATTGTTCCTAGCTGCCACCTGTGGATCCAGAGATCCACAAGTCCCATCTCTTCCATATAATCTCTGTCAAAACTAAAGAATCCCAGAATTGTCTGGGCTGGAAGAGACCTTAAAGATCATCTCCTTCCATCCCCCTTCCATGGGCAGGGACATCTTCTATTATTCCAGGTTATTCCCAGCCCCATCTAGCCTGGCCTTGAACACTTCCAGAGATCCTGGGGCAGCCACAGCTTCTCTGGGAAACCTGTGCCAGGGCCTCTAAACCTCAAAGGAAGGAATTTCTTCCCAATATCCCATCTAACTCTGCTCTCTGTCAGTGGAAAGCCATTCCTCCTTTTCCTGTCATTCTATGCCCTTATCCAAATTCCTTCTCCAGCTATCGTGGAGCCTGTTAGGGTATTGGAAAGGGCTCTAAGGTCTCCCCAGAGCCTTTTCTTATCCAGGCTGAACCATCCCAATCCTCTCAGCCTTTCCTTGTAGCAGAACTTCTCCAGCCTCTAGCCATCCTCATGGACTCCTCTGCCTTGCTCCAACTGCTCCACATCTTTCCTGTGCTGGGGACCCCAGATCTGGATGGAAGACTGCAGGATGTCCCAGCTGCCATAGGATAGGGGATGTGCCACTAGAAACAGTTCTTAGACAACTGACTTTGGTGCCATTTGCCTAAATATTATGTATGCAGTATAAAATGATCATGAAAGGGCCAAAATCCCTAAAGTTATTATGGGCAACCAAGTTGTTCTCCTTGTTATAATGATTCATTTTGGTGAGTGGTATATGTGAAAACAAAAAACTCTGCTCTAATCCTCCAGATTTTTTTAGTTTTCATTTAGAAACATAAATTAAAAATTATTTCAAAGATTGAAATGCCATTGAAATTTTCAGAAGTGATTTCAAATATTTTAAGAAATAAATAAGAATTCTTTCTTCTTCTCAAAGAAGAAAGAAGATGAACAGAAGCTAATTTTTGTGTTCTTGGGCATTTTTGGGAAATCAATACTTTGTATTGGTTTAGTTGAGGGGAAAAGAAAACCCACATCACAGTGGTTCTGACAAGGATAAACAACTGTTTCCCATTCCCTGCTAGTTAAGATTTTGTCTCTCCAGAGACTCCTTGGCTGTCTTGGGAACCACATCAGTAAATCCTGACCTGATGCAGAGACCCATGAAAGGGTCAGAAATAGGAATATTTCGCTTCAGTGACCTATCTCCTCTGCACTTTGGCTTCTCAGTCTTCCCAGATTCTTTAGAAAAAAGTGAAAATGTAGGGACTAAAGAAGAAAAGAGGTTTTACAGGATATGGGCAATTGGTAGGATGATGTAAGTATCAAAAAACCCACATGGAAAAGGCTTCAATATATTTTTTTGGGTCACCTTTCTGTCTGTTAGACGTGGGAAACTGATTGGATAGGAAAGCTGGCATCTTAGAGACGAAGCCAAAAATATGTGAAATCTGACCAAAATGAGTTCTCAGTATGGAAAATTCTTCATATCAGATTGGGAGTGGCATAGCCTTTTATGAAAGGTCTCCAAAAGGCTATTTACAAATAACTAGCATTTAGAATGTTTATCCATCAGTCTCCAGGCACTTTTCAAAGCAGGAATTTATATTTATCCCCAGTTAGTAATGTGAGGAAAATGATAATTAAAAATTTACAAGCAATATTTTGCAGACATCAATTAATAATACCACATAAAGTTTGGATGCTTAGAGTTTGGACTTGTATCAATATATGGTTCTTTATAATTTAGCATTAAAAAGAGGTAAACATACCTCAGTTGGATTATATTTTGTTTTTAGGTATGCCTGGCATACCAGAAATATAAAAATCATTATCATTGTAAGTCATATTTTAAATAGTTGCAAAAACTAGATCAGCAGTAGTATTTCTATGAGTATTTTTAGCCCTTTCAAGTCACTTTAAGAGTCAGGTGATTTAATGATTTTGTGTTGCATTTTATCGTAACTTCTGGTCTTCAGAAACCCAGAGAAATGAAAACGTGATGGAGTTTGCAAAAGCAAGAAAAAAGAAATTAAAGGTATCATTACTAGTTATGTTATTGCATGATTTTTACACTGCTTGTGTGATCTTCTGGGTGATGATTTGGGGAATTGATTGTACTAAGACACATAAAAATCCTTCTGATCTTGCCAGTAAAATAAATTAGTGTATTATAGGAGCTGTCAATATCTGAATTCATTCATTTTCTCATTTCCAGTAGATGGAAATCATAGAATCATTGAATCATTTAGACTGGAAAATACCACCAAGATCATCGAGTCCAACCATGAACCCAGCACTGTCAGGCACACCACTAAACCATGTCCCCAAAAGCCACATCCAAGTGATTATTGGACACTTTCTGGGATGGTGAACCCACCACTTCCCTGGGCAGCCTGTTCCAATACCTGACCACCCTTTCAGCTAAGTTTTTCCCAATCTCCAATTAAACCTCTCCTGGCTCAACTCGAGGTTGTTTCCTCTTGTCCTGTCACTTGTTAGCTGGGAAGAAAGACCGACCCCCACCTGATTACAATCTGCTTTCAGAGCACTGTAGAGACTGAGAATGTCAAGTAAATTGTAAGTTTAATACAGGATTAAATGGAAAAGAAACCTTCTGGCCTACAATTTTTGAAACTTTCAGTCTGGGAACAAAAGGAATGATACTGTGTTTGTTTGGCAGCTCAATAGACCCTGAGAAGTAAAGTGGGAACACCACCTTCAAAACTTAGAGGGATTGTCTCAGAAATTATCTCTAGGGGTAGGAACAAAGTTTAATGTTCTGAAATGCTGAACAAGACTGTAGAAAATACCAGAATGGGACAAAATCTGATATTAAGGTATATAAGGGTAACATGTAGGTGTAAACATCACCAGTGCCAAACTCCTGTTACCATCAAAGGGGACTTGATGTCATTTTTCCTGTCTGTAAGAGTCTACAGTGATCTGATATGTCCTGTGACATTTGGGACATCTGCACAAATTTGATAGATATGACACAGGACTGAAGTCCAGACAGCTTCTAGATGTTTTAACACTGGGCAGGTTACCTTTGTGTATCTGAAATTGTTTACTCAAATAAATTGAGCCCTGGGGCTTTATTCAATACAGTCAGAGAAGTCTGGAGAGTGAATTAGCACATTAAATGGATGTGTTTCCTCTATGGTGAGCTGCACTATTCTCCTGGCTACACTGATGGATCCACCCTAAAGAAAAATACGATTTGGGTGTTATTTGGGATGTTCTGTGGTACCCAGACATCTCTGTCATGTGAACAGGTTACAGAGGGGTTGGGTTAAAGGGGACCAGGACCCTTTTAAAGCAGCAGGGACTGATGGAATACCTAATAGCACCTGAAAAGTCTCTATCTTGCCCTAGATCTTCATTGACTACATGAGAAGCTCAGACATACAGCATACATAAAAGCACCAAAATATTTCTACTTTATCCAGAGCAGAAATTGAAACTTTTGGTTTAAAAACTAATGCTCATAGGAAAAGAATGTTTTGGAGTGAGTAAAGGGTCTATTTCCTTTACAGTTTAGCCTTTTAGTTACCAGTAATCATTAAATATGGCAGCTCTCACCAACATAGCCTTGTGTTTCTTATTAAAAAGCCAACTTTTTTAGTGAAATGGTGCTGCAGAGTCTCATGGTAACTCTGCTTTCAGTTCTTGATGAATATATTCTTCTCAAATGGGGATATGCAGAACCTTTTAATTTTCCCATGGAGCTTATTATGAGAAATAATTTTATAGAAAATTTCTAACCAGCCCTTCTTGCCAGGCTCCTGTGAGGGTGTATTTTATTAGGCTCACTTTAGGTAATGAGCACAAAAAGGCCGAGAGATATTATCTTCTACTTTATCTTACATTTCTATCAGTAATTCCCCTTGCTCTAATTTTGGTGGTCTTTACTTCTCTGCAAGTTAAAGTCTTTGAAAAATCCAAGAAAGTTGGATAATTTCCCTTTGCTGATGAAAGTAAGTTTCAAGTTTGGGAGAAAATCTGATTTTACATTTAAATCAGAGAAGATTAATGGCAAAGCATTCAAATGTGTTTCCCGAAAGTCAAATTTAGCTGCCTGATTTTCCAGGCTAATTGAGCTCACACTGAAATTGGTTCATTTTGGTATGCTCCACACCTATGAAAGGAGCTGCTTTCATTATCATACTCTCATTTGGGTTTATAAGTCTGAAAGTAAACATGGTGGTTTCATAATGGAGTCTTCTGGGTATTCTGAGCTTTATAGAGCTTCCCACTACAGCTCCTATAAACCAGCTTTACTGTTCTGAGAGGCAAGGCTGAAATCTGTGACTCTGGTGCTGGAGACTGCAGAGAGAGGGCAATGAATATCAGGCCAACACATTGCAAAGGTGCTTAAGGACATCCAGACCTGCCTCTAATTCTGCCCAGTGCTATGATGCAATTATGTCTGCTCATGTTTTAATGATGGCCTTACTTAAAAGTGAAAAGATCCAAGTGTGCCTGAAGGCTCAGAGTCTCGTTTGGCAACCACCTCAAGGAATCCTTCCTACCCCAGGCTGGTGAAGCTCCAACATGAAGCAAAAGTAACAGCTTCCCTCTCAGTGGGGAGTGAGGAAGAGGCCATCTACACTGGATGTTTACAGCCTCATTTAAAATAAATATTCCCTTTCAAACAATAATAATGAAGACAAATCAAGCTTGAACTTATTGGTCAGTTTATCTCAGAACTTTGAGTGTGAAAATGCCGTGATTATTCAAATTCAGCAGCACGCAGCTGATGGCAGATGGTGAGATATGGGATGATGTTTAATGGCTGTAAAAGAAATGGTAAAATATTTATATCTCTTCACTGACACTAGTAACATCTGAATATAGAGGTGACAATATTGACTTTGAGGTGCTTCTGTTGATTTCAAGGTCTCTCTTGTGAAGGTTGCCCAGAAAGTTAAATGGTGATAACTTTACTTCAGAAGCTCAGAAGGTCTAACTACGACACAAGTTAGACTTGATAGTCAAAAAATCAGAACGTGGGCAGTGCATATTACAGGGATAAGAAGTCTATGGGATCAGAGTAGGAAACAGTACAGAAGTTGCCTTCAAACTAGGCCCTCATGTTTTCCTTCTGTTCATAGTGTATTAAAGATATGTCCTCCTAAGCAGATGGACCTCCTTCTACCGTGTGTAAAAGCCATGGAAAAAGTAGGAGGAGAGTGTTACAGCTGATGCCCCAAATTTAAGATATTCTATTTTGGATCTGTAAATTTCAGGCTTTGGGACTAATTTTCCACACTAAGAAGAATTGCCCAGGCAACAGACCTGAAACTTCAAAAGCTGTGGAATATTTCTGAGCTGTAGACCAAAGATTAAACCGTTTCGCGGTTCATCTTTACTTTATGGGAAGGAAAAGAAACAGATGAGGTTCATTCAATTTACTACCATCCATAAATTTTCCCAGTGAGGAAATGTAGCTGAGAAGTCCTATTGCCTTCCTCAAATGAGAATGACTGAGAATTAACATTTATAAACAAGCTCATGACAAAGTGCAATCAATTTCGTAGCCTTTTAATTTGGAAAGGAGGGGACGGCATTCTTTTTTCTTTTGGAAAACACAAGTGCCTGAAGTGCTCTAAGAAATTTTAAGTGCTGTGTTGAAAATCTAAGCACCCACAAGACTTTTCCTCTTCTTTGATGAATGTATAGATTTTTTTTTTATATGGATTTTATGATCGTGGAATTTCATGATTATGGAATCTAGTTTTTAATGAATCAGATAAAAAAACAAAACAGATTTTCATCTGTTTTCTTGACTCCATAAATTGTGACTTTAAGGGAATATGGTATCATACAACCTATGATAAAAACCTTTAACAATATTAGAAATTAGAAAGGATTTAGTTCATCAGGGGAGCAAGACAAGGTGATTGAGACCTGGCTATTGAAAGACCAAAGAAGTAATCCCTTGGAAAGGAAGTGAGGGAAAGATCCCAGAAGAAGGCACTCTAACACTTACGATAAATGAAGAGACAAGGAAAAAAAGTAAAAATAAAATTTGAAAAAAGGAAAAAAGAATGAAACAATTTGTAGCTCCCTCAGCACTAGGCACCAGTGTTGTTCCTCTCAGTTAACAAAATCCAAAGATTGAGGGAGCTCCTGGAAATCAGGGAACTCTAGAGGGCACCAGAGGTGTTTCACCATTAACTTCATTGTGCACCAGGCTTCCTCCAGTCCCTGCATCCAAGCAGGAGGCTGCTGCTGTGGATTGGGACCTCTGGAATTATGACAGAAGCTGCCCTACCTCCTGATAAGCAAAGAAGTGTAAAAAAATAAAAGAAAGAACAATGTATAAAAGGGGGTGAGCACATCTTTGTAGGCAACTCACAAGTAAGTCTTCAGGCTTGGCTTTTTGTTGCAGTTAAAAAAACACACTGAGCTTCAAAATCCATTTCATTGCTCCATTTTCCCCTTCAGAAAGAAGGATGTTACATTCTCACTGCTCCCAAAGCCTGAGACTCTGGTTTCTTGTCTGTCACTTTTCGTGTCACCCCGTCAGTGTGATGCCAGGCACTGGCAGGAGGCTGACAGCTCCAGGCTCAGCGAGGAGCTAAGCGACAAAACTCTGTCTCAAACAGTTTCACAGGAAGGGTGTTTCATATCAGCTGGATGGCTCAACACAACACAGAATAATCCATGAGGATGCTGATTGCTTTCATTACCTAACTTTAGTATTCTGAACCTGTTATTTTTTGTGTGTCTGTTTTTAAAAGGTTTCTGCAGTGGAAGAAGTGTCACTTACAAGAAAATAGTTTTCCCTTTGCCGTTTTGCTGTCTTTATCTTATATATAAAACAGAAGATCTGGGTGTGATTTTGCATCTTGATGAAATGTAGCCTTGAAGTTGAAGGATCAAATACAACTGTAGTAATCAGTGAATACTCTCCTTTCCCTGTATGATGGATAGCATTAGCAGGATATCAGAAATTTCCAAGCACCACAGATTCTTAGAGACACAAGTGTCTCAAAATCAAGTGTAGAAGATGTGTCTATGTCCAATTTTACAAGTGAAGAAGGTGAGGCTAGGAGGCTGTTTGATGAGGTCAGAAAGTCTGTATGTATAAAACAAGACACAGATCTCATGAGTGAAATCTCAGAAAGTCTTCTATTTTAAAGGTTTATGTGTTCTGGTTTTGGTTTTCCAGCAAAGAACAAAGAATGTATGTCTTTTGTTTTTGGTTTTTTTTTGGTTTTTTTTGGGTTTTTTCGTTTTGTTTTTTTTTTTTTTTTTTATGGGTTTTCTGCTAACTCTAGTTTACATGAGATTTTGGGGAACCAAGAAAATAATTCTGCTAAAAATTAAAAAAAAACCAACAAAATCAATAACAAGTAACAAAGCTGTTCTGAAGCAAGGGCAGGTTAAGAAGACAAAGACATGAAGACATATAAGTGTGACTTTCAGTTTCCTGGCTGAATCTCAGATATGACAGTGGAATGGAAGAGAGAAGAAGGTGTGAGCTCTCTCCACTCAAATGAAGAGAAATATTGCCTAAAATAATTTTTAAAAAATGCTGTCTTATTGATTTGGATATGTGGTCCAGTTGGAGGGATACCCTAAATGCTGATCTGAGTGGCAGATGCATGTAAAACAGGATGTCTCTTCACACCTAAAATGACCAGAGATCTCCACATTGCCCAGACAGCTGAATCACTCTAAGGTTCTTAAACTGAAGCTGGGGAATGCTGCTGATTCAACCTGCATTAGCAGAGTGAGGATACAGAGATTCCTCAGGTCACGAGTGATCTGGCACTCTTCTCACTCTTTATTCTCCTGATGATCCTCATGGTCTCTCCACTTTGAAAGTAAAGGGTGAGAAAAATAGGTTCCTCTCATTAAAGCTAGAGAAAATTTCAGGTTCTTTTCTAGTACTGATATGCTGACTTTGGTCTCTTTTGTAGTAAACTCAAAAATGCTTTGCACAGATCAGCCTTTAGAGGACAATAAAGAGACGCTTCTGTGTCTGGACAAAAAGTCTCAGCACTTAGTAATGGAAATGGATTTTTCCTGTGTTTTTTTCTTGCTTGGTCCATGACTTCATGATGAATTTTTCATCAGAAACAGGGGGTGGGGTAACTCAAGTGATGACTTTCAGGTCAGATAGAACCCACAGGACTCTGTACTCAAGACCAGGTTGAGTGGGGCTTTGAGCAGCCTGGTCTGGTGGAAAGTGTCACTGCCCATGGCAGAGAGGTTGGAACAAGATGATTTTTAGTGTCTCTCCTAACTTATCCAGCTCAAAGAAGAGCTGAAGGACAACTTGGGCACCCCTTCAACATATCACCTCTTCCTGAACACAGACTTATATAATGCTTAGAAATCTGAGCTACCCCAACACTTAGCCCATGACGTTTGGGATCCAGCCCTGGCAAGGCAGGACTTCCCTAAATCTAAATTTATTACACAGGCAAGGCACCTGACTGGGCTATAATAGGGGCTGGTGCTTCTAGGAATTCTAAACTTACACTTTTATTGGTGATATATATGTACCACTGTCCCCAGGAATAGTTTGGATTAGTTCTTGGTTAGACTAGGCAGAAAAAAACCCGGAAATTCTGCAGGTAAAGAGAAGCACAGATGGCCAATGCCTCTTCTCTAGCACTGCTTTTATCTGCTTGTATCAATATACTTGAAGTTATTTGAAGGTAGCAATATAACTTCAACAACATACTGACAAGTGAAGTTACCAAAGTAACTTCCCTGCAGTAAGATCCTCTAAAATGTATTGAAAAGGGAAAATGTTGAATGAAAAAAAACATAAAATGACCCTGGCCCAGGTAGTGCAAAATATTTGCTGCTATAAATTTATGGGTCTAAATCATCTGTTCATGCTCGAATAATATTGGAAAATCATTCCTCATGGAACACTGAGTTTTTGAATTCAGAACATCTCAGACAGCAGCTGCACAAACAGGGGTGCACAAGAGTTTCTGTTTTTTTGCATAAGGTTGTGCAAAATCCAGAAGCTTTCAGGCTCACTGTCAGCTCCTTTGAAGATTTCCTGTTCTGTGCTTTGTGTGAACTTTGAGTTTGGAGTTTGAGCAAACCCAGCACTTCTGATCCCTTCATGGGGCCATGCTGTACTCCAGGTTGGACACATTTACAGATCTCGGTGAACTAATACTCAGTGGAAAAACTTCAGAGAGAAGTGTGAACTTGGAGATTTAAGACAGAGAAAGTGGGTAAGAAGCTGCTTCTATCTGACCTGTGCCAGGCTGTAAACCCTGGTCTTAATTATTAACATAGAACAAGTAACATCACGAGACAGTGGAATACACAGCTCTACAGTGAACAGTAGGGAATTTATTCCTAAAGAAAGCTCTTTCACCCCAGTGTAGTAGAGGCTGGGTCCAATTCCACTGTAGAGATCTGATGTTAGAGCTCTTCAAAAAGTCTTTTAATATCTTAGAACTTATTTTAATAATAGACATTTATGTGATTCCTCTGATTTCTTTATGGTCATAAAAAATCCCTTCAGATTTCTGACATCATATCATAGAATCCTGGAATGGTTTGGGTTGGAAGGGACATTAGAGACCCTAGTTTCCCCATGGCAGGGCATTGGAATAAGATGAGATTTAAGGTCCCTTCCAAACCCAAGATATTTAATCTCAAGAAAACAAGTAGGGGGTTGAGACAATCTGGCTGTGAGGACTGGTGGATTTAGGGGATGGGAATTATGATTTTTTTTACCTACATTAGGTTTAGCTGTCCACAGTGTAAGTGTCTACTGTGTACTGGTTGGCTGATCTCCCATTCTGGTGGAGATCTAGACCAGAATGTTCAGCCAATGGAGTTTAGAGAGAAATTATAGTTACACTGATGTAGACATCTTTATTAGACCTGATTAAGTCAGATTTCTTGGGCTATGCAGGTGAGCTGAGTGGACACGATGGCAGAAGATGTACAGCTGGCTGCAGTGGAGGCAGAAGTCCGGGTTGGAAGCTGATCTGACCCCAGCACCTCTACACTAGCTGGAAAAGGAATATGGTCTCAGCTCCACCTCTGGGTCTGGCAGCACTCATCATTCCCTGAGCACAATCAGAGAAGACTCTAATTTAAGGCCATGGAAGACCCTGTGTAGGACCAAGGCCTGTTCTCCTCCAGGTGCCCATCTTCAGTCCAACACTTAGTGCCTGCAGCCGGCATGAAAGGAAATACTGACTGGTCCAGGAGCTGCCTGCAGAAGTTTTGCCCTCCAGCCTACTGAAGTGCAGCAGAGAAGGAAGGATGGGAGCTGTACCAGCTGACAGTTTTGTATCTGAAACCTTCAGCATTTTATCCTGACTGCTATTTCTACTTTAAACACAGGAATCCTTGGGGATTAGCCACCTCATATCACATTTCCTCTGTGCACATGTAATAATAATAGGGAATTATCTCTTTCTCCACAAGCTTAGGTTGCTCATTAAAATCCCTCTATGAGCATTCTGCACAAATAAGGATGTTTCTCTTGATGTGCACATGGAGTTGGGTGTTTTGGAGTGTGTATCATGGAAAATACACACACACAAATGCATAGCAGAGCTTGAGAAGAGGAATAAGTTGTCTAGGTGTGTTCATACACACATAGGATGCACACAGATGTGTGGAAGAATAAACAGGAATGTCAGGAATGTGTGCATCAGTGGATGGGGAATTACTCTTGCCTCTCCACACCCCAGCAGATGTATGAAAGAATGGGGTGGTGGGAATTTTTAGGATTCCACTCAAAGTGTGAGAGACTAAACATCAGTTATCACAGTGCCTATCAGGATGTTAATAACTAACAGATGTTGGCACATTGGGACACAGATGTTGTCTTTCCAGCCAACGAAGGAAGAGTGTCTCAGCTGGCTGTGCTAAAGAGTATACAACACAATTCTAAGTCTTTATAGGGCTGTGAAACTTGCTTAATATTATGGTCTGTAAACAACTCTCTGGAACAGTTCTTTGCATGTTTTTCCATATTTCAGCTAGTGGATTGAAAAAATTAACAATCTGTAGCCTCAGCAAGTCAGCCTCTGTGGCCTGAGCAAAGACAGGAGCATCTCCAGGATGTTTCATCAAACTTATCTTTGAGAGATATCTTAGATGACCCCACTATTTCAAAGTGGCCCTTTGGAAGTTCTCATCTCACTCTCGAGTGTATCTGACACATTGCCTAAAGCAAAAACGTGAAATTTCACAGCAACTCCTGAGCTAATAAATCTTTCTGACCCCAAAACATCTATAGACGTTTACACATAACTAGGATAAAATTCTAATGGAGTTTGGACTTGGTGTGTATGTGCCTTGGGTCTTTGTCTTCAAAACAGCCTGTTTAAACCAGGACATTAAATATTGTTCAAAAACTGAATCTAAATATATCACCAATCTGGCTGTTTAGTGTGAGTGAGCTTTCATTCTCCCAGATGTTTTTCAGTGTGTTATTTGGAAATTAGTGCAGTAAAATTGTTTTAATAGGTAATGTACTTTGAGGCCAGCCTTCTTTGGAAGCCAAAGAATTAATAAAATGGTCCTGGTAAGACATTGTCAAATTATCTCAGTCACATAGATGTGCTTCTGGAACTATTTATTTAATTGGAAAGGATGCAACTTCTTCTTCCTATTATTTCTACTTGGATTAATTCATATTGGTTCAGAACTTGAGTTTCTATGCTTCTGGACCATCCACTTGTGAGCTGTGATTTGGGTCACATTTAAAGCAAGACAGCTTCCTGGCCAAATGGGGAGATCTGACAAGTAGATGCAGAAAATATCTTATTCAATCTCAGACTGAGGTCCTAGAAGCAGGCTGAATGCAGAAAATTTGAACTACATTGCTGGGCAAACCTGCAGTTTTAATAGGCACATCTAGCAGGGATTATGGATCTAAATTAATTATTTGCATGTCTTTTAAGTAAGGGAACAAATAACATTGAAACATCATATGCAGTCTAAATCAAATGTATGGATTTTTAGTTTCTTCTTTGAAAATCATACCTGAAATGTGTTAAATGTCTCTGGATGTCGAGGTCTAATATTGGAGTTGGTCTGGAGGATCCGAGGGGTGATCTGTCTTGACTTAGAAGGTCTTGGAATTCTTTACATATTTGTCTAAAAGGAAAATGGAAATCCTTCAATAAAACAGGTGTAATCCTACCCATAAAGCTGATTCTCAAAACACTGCCACCTTATCCTGAGTGATCTCATTCATAATAGAATTGCTTGACAGAAATGTTGTTACAGAAATTAAAGACAAAGAAATGCATCTCTGGATTCCCTGCCCCAAATTCTCACAGCCAACAACATACAGAATCTCTTGAACAGGTATATTTTCCTTGTGGAACCATATTAATGCTAGCATTTTAAAATGCAATTTTTCCCCTGAAGAGGACACAGTTTCTCAGTGTTAAGTCTAGCTTAGCTTGCCTACATTGGCAGCAAGGCTTATGGTTAAAGGAAATGGTGATTTAGCATTAGAATATGCCTGAAATGTGTAGATTGCTCTATTATTTATTTTGTATAAATACACCAATACTTGTACACAGGCTTGTGTCGATTGTGGGCACTGCAAGTTGAAGTCCTGGATATTTGGGACTTGTCTTCTTGACTCCCAGCCCTTAAGACAAAGGGGCTGTGAAGGAAGAACCCCTTGTGTGGGAATTCAGGGTCTGATTCTCTCCCAGCAGCATAGTAGCCCATCTTTGTAAAGAATGCATGGATGGATGGATGGATGGATGGATGGATGGATGGATGGATGATGGATGGATGGATGGATGATGGATGGATGGATAATGGATGGATGGATGGATTTCCTCTCCCATTCAGTCTTCCCTAAGGCTTCTCAGGATGCCTCAGCACCTGGGGGTTAAATTTATTCCCTGGAATTCCTCTATATAGGACCTAGAACTAGGAGAGACCTGAAAATAAGGCCTTTTCATTCTTGTGTTGTTGTATTGTTGTTTGTAAGTTAGCCTAGGACTATTCTACCAACAGACTTTTAAAAATAAGAAACCAAATCAGTTGCATTTAGCTCATGTCCTCAGAAGAGCATTATCTGAACCATGGATGAACAGATATCACTTACTTTCACTTGGTTTATGATTCAGTTAATTAAAAAAAGGAAAGGGGATCTGTCCAAATTAGCACAGAGTTCTCCGTTGCCTTTATTGGAAATAAAGGCACTGAGCAGGGACCAGGAGGATGTGATCACCTCCAGATGACCATGACACTCAGTTGGAGCCCTGGCTTTTGTTGGATTTACCTGGTACTGCTCACAGTGACTACATGTAGCCTGGAAACACTGCCACCCAATGAAGTGTAGAGTGACAAGGGTCACCCTCACACCTGCAGACCACTTGTCACCATCTGATAACACACATATAGTTACACTCCTCCAGTCTCCTAAATCCTGTGGCTTCCTGGAGTATAGACCCTGTTGTGGGCTGTCTTCCAGGGCTTTCCTGAAAGGCATTTGGGAGAATTCAATGAGCCATTCTAACATTTTAGTAACATGGACAAGTGCAGACTGATGACTCGGAGTGTGTGTGGTTTACTTTGTTAGCATAGATGCAATCTCTGAGCCTGGTGGGATTTCCTAATACTAAAGAGCATCCCTGTGGTCCATGATTCCTTTCAGGAGACTCACTGCACACCTGGTTCTAGATAAAGTTTGGGTTCTTCATTATCACCTTGTAACTCCTGTCTTCTGGGATGTGTGTAATGGAAAAAGTGGGTGAACTCAGCTTGCTGGTCTTCAGAAGGTCCTTCACTGCTGAGTTATAAACAAGAAAACTGTGCTGAGCCAGTTTTACCCTTCATTTTATCACAGTGATGCAAGCTGGGAACACAGACCTTGGATAGCTGTCTTTTGGCTAAGAGGAGATGCAGAAACCTATTTCCTGCTGTGCTGCTGGACCCCATCCAAGCCTGGTTTCTCTAAATGCTTGTCATCTGCATGGACCTAGACACCGACTGCTTGAAAAGACAGCATCACCCCAGCCTTTCAGGCAAAGAGAGGTATTCAGCAGAAATGTATGTAAATGCAGCATACAGTTTTAATGAATCAGGTCCTTAGAGGAAAAACAGTTCCTTTCAACAACTGAAAACAGTCAGTCATTTTGGCTTCTAAACAATCCACTATCCCCAGTCGGCCCTGTCAGCACTGCTCTTCTCTCCTTCCTCCAACCTCTACTTTCTACCTGTTGAAAAAGTTCATCTTAAAAGTTCTTTTATTTTAACAAAGGAAAGTGACAGAACCAAGTGTGCAATTAAGTTCCCTTCTATCTTCACGTGTCAAAAGTCTTTACTGAATGCTGGCAGATTGAAAGAAAAGGAAAAACTTTTTTATTATACATGAAAACCTGTAAAAGGCAGTAACCTACTTATTTTTTTCAAGGGGATTTCTAGGCAAAGTGGTGTCTCAGAGCCTCCACTACCAGTAAAATATCACCTGGGGTAGTGACAGGGAGAGGAGTTGGCTGTTTTTGGCTGAGCTGGACTGTGAAAAAGCACAGGAAGATGGTTGTGCTGTCCTAGGGGGGCACAGATTAATAAAAATAGTCCTGGTCCCTCCTGCATGGGAGACATCTGATGATTTGTGACACATGGTCAGATGATCCAGTATATGATCAGAAAATGAGAAAAAAATCTGTACTGGGTCAAAACAAGAGCCCATGCACCCCTACCAGTGGCCAAAGCAAATGCCTGGTGCTGAGTACAGAAGTGGGACCAATGTGAGCCCATGAATCTGATTTATTCTGAGTCTGGTAGAGTTGCCAGGTATCCAAGGACCAGATATCAGAGAAGTGTCAGGAGCCAGATGCTGATTAGTCTGTGCTGGCTGTAATCGACTCCACAATAAAACTATCATTCACAGTATTCTGGTTTGGTCTGTGTAAATGTGGGTGTACCTGTCCCTCTGATCAGCTGGAAGACCTTGTGCTGTGAAACACTGGAATGTTTCCTGTAGGATGCTGTGCCTCTCCAGCAACTGGAATGGCTGACACAGCCTTCAGCAGTGTTACATCTGTCCAAGCTGCAAACTGGTCATGTTCTGTCCCCTGCTGTAAAACCTCTCAGGCTCTCCCATGCTTCTGCAAGGCCAATTAACCCATGTTTAAAGATCCTATAAAACCAGGTCCCACTATTTTTTTCTGTTTCTACGTGAATTGAATACATATCCTGAAACCTTTTTATATTTCTATGGTTAACAGGCCAATATCAGTACTCTTTGGCCAGAATCATGACAATTGAGTCTTTCTTTGTGGAACATGGATACTTGGGAGCTCCTACTGGACACTGGTGTCTTCATCACTGTAGACATTTAGGGCACTGTTTAGTTACCCCCATGTAGATTTGCAATACCCAAGACATCCATAACTGCTGGCAGATACAAAACAATAACAAAAGGAGATCTGTGTGTCCCTGGAGCAGCAGCTCATGGCCAAACTGGATAACCCAGTTCAACTCAAATAGCAATGGATGCTTATATTTGGGCAGCTGAATTGAGCCAATGAATTTGGATGTCTAAATCCATAATGGAAATACACCTAGATATGAAAAACTGTGGAAATAATTTTGCCCTTTCCCCTTTTTTTTTCCCCTCATCACCTACGTTCTAAGGATTGTGGAAATAACTTTGTTCTTTCCCCTTATTTTTCCTCAAGATCCCACATGTGAGCACTTCTGTGGGCTTCTGGCTCTGTCCCACAGTGGACTGCAGCAACACACACAGGCAGTGGCACTCCAGCTCTTTCCATAAAGAAAAAAATGCCATGAGTGATCTTACCACCCTGGAGTTTCTGTGTTGGCTTTGGTGGCAGCATAATAAACCCCTGCATTTTCTGGTGTCATCACTCCCAAGCCCATGAGTCAGGGAAGTTGTGGAATTGCTGAAATTGCAAACCTAGAGCTTAGGTTTGGCTGGTGAGTAGTTGGAACTCCTGATGATTGTCTAGAGCGCTCTGTATCAGAGGGGTGGAAGCAGGGCTGAGAAATGCATTGTTAATATTGTGATGTCATTGAGCCGTGTCTCCTGGAGCACCTGGACTGGGAATCCTTGTTCTCCTTGCAGGCAGGAGAGGGCAGTAGCAACACACACATTGACCCATCTGTCCCTGTTCCAGCGCTGACTGCAGTAGGATGTGGACTTTCTGCTACTGACAGACCTCTCTGAGCAATCTCCTGCTGCTTTTAACTCATAGGATGGAGGGGAAAAGTAATTTTGTTCCTAACGAGTGCTGGATAACAGCCTACAAACCCGAAGTTCATGGTGATTAGGGGTAGTGCAAGCCCATGATATCTTATCTCAGCAGTGAAGGAGGCTGAGAAAGTACGTATGGGGTGGTGAAAAAGGGTAGTGGGACCCTTATGTGCCCCTGAGTGGCACACCCTTTGGGGACAGGACATAAAAGTGACACACCAATTATCACAACCCACAGCTTTCTGATTTCTCACAAGAGCCAGAGAAATATGGGGAAGATTTGCATCATTTTGGTTAAATTGTGTTCTGTAAATGGGACAAATCCTCAGCTAGGAGGCAGGATGTTAGTGGGCTACACAGCAATGGGGAGACACAACTTGCAGAAAGGAATTTCTTCTGTCCAGCTGGCTTATTCTCATGCCTCTGAAAACCCTTGAGCCCTTAAACATGGACAGAGGTAAGAAGAAGATAATATTCCACTTAAATTATTCCTTTTAATGCACAGGGGAATTAGGAACATGATAGATGAGGTCTCTCATCACCTTCACAACCAGAAAAATTCCCACTGATCCACATGGTGATGCTTTTATAACCCCCAGCAAGGATCACAGGCTGTATTCGTGGGATTCACAAGCATGAAGTTGTTTGAGTGCATCTCATCTCTGGGTCACTGTCAGGGCAGATTGCTCTGGATACAAGAGGGACACCAAGGCCAAGATTCTTGCCAAAGCAGAAGGACATTGGGATACAAAGGACAGTCCTGCTGCTGGCCAGCCCTTTCCCCTAGTACAAGGAAATTCCACTCTGTTGGATATATCACAGCCTAGAAGAGTCTTCAAACACTTCCAGCATGAAGGGGATGATTTGAGAGCTCAGATTTGTGGTCTCAGCTCTACTTCAGCCTCAAATATAACACAGCAGTGAGCACAGACAGACTGTGAACGTGTTCAAGGTTACCCCATGCAGCCAGACCACACACCTAGGGCAAGTCTAACCTACTCCACACAGACTATTTATTCTTGTTTCCCATGGCTCATGAAGGCTAATTCCTCCCTCATCAAGGCTAATTAACCTAGATGAAATGTTATCCTAACATGATGTTACTGCTCCAGGGAGACGAGTGGCTTGTTTGGAGTGAAGTCTGATGCTTCTTTTGTGTCTTTAATGTCTTTAGCAAAGCTCCCCTGCTGTTGTACATTGTTCCAGTGCCTTTGACTTCAGGGGAGCTCTTGCAGTTTGCATCCAGAGAGGATCTGTCCTTCTGCAAACCAGCTCTCCCTCAGCAGACTGATGATAATTATCCAACAGTAACCAACACTTCAGTAAAAGCTCAGATCTCCTGCTCACACACAAACAGGAGACAAAGCCAGTTTCTGTCCTACAGATCTTACCATGTAATAATATCCTCTGTTCTCATCTAAACCAAAGCATCTGGGAAAGATGTCCGTGTCCCCCTAACCACAGGCAATGAGAGCACAGCCACCAAAGCCCCACTGCAGTAGATAAGGTTCCTCTTTCAGCATCTCCGAGGAGGATGGCTCTCAGCCGCAGTCAGTGAGCGCTGTTGTGATAGCAGTCACCACAATCCCAGCTCCATACTCCCACTCCTCCCTCCCCCAGCCCACAGATCCAACATGGAGAAGTGACAGACCGATTTCTTTTTTCGCTTCCCCTCCCTCCTTACTTTGTCGCTAGGATCATCTTTTTCCTCGCTGTCTGCTCTTTCTGTTCCATGTGCTGTCTGGCAATGTGCTCTCCTACTGCCTTGGCAGGGAACTCTGTTTCACAGGTGTAGCCGAAATCTCTGGCCAAATGTAGTGCTTCCCCTGCGGTCAAACAAAATGGGTCAGTCATTTCCTAGGGTTATTATCATTATCATCATCATCATTATATTGTTGTTATTATTGTTACAGAATTTATTGCCCTCTTAAAATACCCCCAAACAGCAGCAATTCACTTCTGTAGAAAGTCATTCTCAAGCCAGTTGCACATTTCAGCCCAGCTGGCCTGTTGATATTTAGTCATCAACTGGTGCCAGGGAGAAGATAGGAAAGATATTCCTCTCATCAGGTGGAGAAATGTCCCTCTCATGAGGAAATACTGGCCTAGACACATGGCCCTGCCTTGCCACCAGTGAGTATTGGGCAGATGCCCAACTTTGCAAGCCCCGTTCATCGATATTCAAGGTATGGAAAAGAGCAGAAAGTAGGAATAAACAACTTCGAAGACCAGAGCCAGCTTTTGGGGCTTCACTCCCTGTGTCTGACGGAAGGAGAGCCCTCTACCCCAGGAAAGACTCATGGATTAACACACATTCCAGTATATTTGCTCAGAGGTTAAACCAACTGTACAAGTTCCCCACACCAGAGAACCCCAAGGGAGAGGTCAATAAATAATCCTGTTTACAAAAGGACTGCAAACAAAACTGACCAGGCAAAACAGAAAGGGAAGATGCTGAAGAAGACAGTTGCACTGAGCATCTCTCTACCTCATTGCAAAGACTGAACACAAGAACCCAACGCGGTGTTGGCTGCCAAAGAAATGCCTCTGGAAGGACAGGACCCTCTCCACTAGCTTGGGGAATCCAGAATTTAATTTTAGGGTTTACTGAACACTCTGACCTGCATGCTGTGACTCTGACAACGTCAGTGTGGGATTTATCTGATCAAAAGCAGCTGCCTGGATTGCAAACATCTGTGGCTAAGTTAGTCTTTCCCTGGTGGGAAACAGGCATTTCCAGATGA
The DNA here is from genome assembly GCF_971803275.1 of Cyanistes caeruleus. NCBI lineage: Eukaryota > Metazoa > Chordata > Aves > Passeriformes > Paridae > Cyanistes > Cyanistes caeruleus. Next base: position 4,668,754 of record NC_141702.1, read on the forward strand.
CACTTGTTCTCATCTCATTGCAGAAAGAAGAAATAGGTCAGCTACCAGAAGCATATGTTGAAGCACATCTGCATGAGTGACTAACAGAGATGTGCTCCAGAATAGTTTTGGAGTTCAGGGGTTGTGGGTTTTTCACTTTACTTTTCTTTTTTTTTTCAGAGTTGTGTGTTTGATTGCCATCAGAAGTGGCATTGGACTCCGGCTCTTTGAAGTACCAAAGGCTGTTGTTGTCAGGAGGGATAAAGGACATGTAACTCCTCTCTTTGAGAATATCTGCAGTGGAATTCATCAGATTAAATGTCAATATTGATGTTGGACTTAATACTTTCAAATCAATGGAAGTATTGAAGCATGTATCATACTGTACTAGAGTAGAAGGCAAAAGAGAATCAGAGGAATTATGGAAAGTCTAGATAAGAACTCAGGAAATCACCTTCTGCTGACAGCATTGCCTCAGATAAGGTTATTCAAGGCTTTTCCAAGCCTAGTCTTGAATGTTTCCAACTATGGAAATGCCACAGCTCTTCTGAGCAACATAATAAAACTATTATTAATTTAACTCCATTTAATAGTTAAATCATTAAACACCCAGAAGTGGTGATTTCTCCCTATTTACTGTGATCTGACATGAGAATGTGCAACTGCAATGAAGGTGGGGAGATGAATCCCATCCTCAGCCAGGCTTGGTTAAGCCAAGGAAGAGAAGTTCCATGGAAACAGCGGTCCTGTGCCAGGGACAGTATGAGGAATAAGAAACTGTGTGCACTGACCTCTATCCCAACTCATTTCTCCCCCTTTTGAGATATCATTGAGACATATATTTTGTCTCCCCTTCTACCAAAGGAGCTTCTATGGAAAAAACACCTTTTGATTCCACAAGAAAATATTTTCCTGTGTGTTCTTCTGCCCCAGTTTATTCAGGTACTGACAAAATCCGTGCACCACTCCCAGACAATCTGTTTGCTGATGCCAGCCAGCTACAACCTCTGCAGCTGTAACCAACTTTACAGCAAAAAATTGAAGATTATAGTCAAAATCATCTGCTTTCTTTGGATTTTTTTTTTCAAACATGATTTGCAGTATTCCTAAAAAGAATGAAGATGTTAACAAGCAATCAGTATCTCTGAGCTGAAAAGAGAAACAGTTTCCACTTAGTTCGCAGCTTCTAGAAAAGTAAAATTATTTTCAGTGAAAACAAAATGTATTTCAGTGATAAGTTAACAGAGAATCAGAATGAACAGGCACAGAACTGACTGATTGCTCTGTGTTTCAAACATCTATCCCAGATTTCCTTGTGGGTGAGAAAGGGTACAAATTTAAGCCATAGCTTTTATATTTCTGTAGTGTCTATTATATATTCATATATATATTCTATTATATAGTCTATATTCAAAGTGTCTGTTTCAGATATGCTTTTAATCTTCCTTAAATAAAAACTTACAGAGTAAATCAATTTCAGAAGAGCATCAGGTTTTTCTTTTCAACTAAATTCTGTTAAAATACTTGATAGGTTTATCTTCGTTCCAGCATGGAAAGAAAATAAAAGTCGACCACTTTGAAGCTGTCATCAGGTGAAATTGCAATTCTCCAGACAGCTTTATCATGGTCCCAGTCAGCCCCAGCAACAATACAAGGAATGTAGACAGCAAAGAATTTAAATATTTAGCCATTGGAAAAGTCTTGGATTCTTCAAGAGAGCAGAGCTTTTTGTGTTGAAATGTAGGCATTCATTTAATGTGATCAACAACTAAGTGACTGAAATGTGAATGTTTCCACTTACTGCTAGAAAAAAGGGAATGAAAATGTGAATTGTCACTCAAATTTATATTTACAAGGTTTATAGTATTTGCTAGAGCTGAGAAAATGATGTTAACTGTTCTGATAATCTGAGAAAATTATTCAAAAGTATCAAACCTGTCTGGAGCTGGGATTGTGATTGTGATATAAAAGCATTTGAGCAAAAGGAAACAAAATCACTGATGTCTTCATGGATATAGATTGGTAAAGATGTAAATACAAATGAAATTATGTTTTTTAATGAAATAATTAAAATACTTCAAATTAAAATTTAAAATAATTTTTTGATGGAAAGTTCATGTATACTACAAATGTGTGTTAGAGTTATGTGTATTTATTCATATAAGCATGAATATACTACAAGGAGTAGGTAAATTCAAAATAAAAATAAAAATTTGGAATTGAGAACACTCTGCAGAGCATAATTTCTCCTATCTCGTTGTTAAGCAAAGATGCAATTTTAAACCAGGACCAAATGATGATTTGATATTTAGAAGTGTGATATATTTATGTTTTTGTGGATAGGTGTTCCTTTGATTACTGTACAGTAGGATTAAGTCTGCTTGATAGGAGAAAGTAGTTTATATAAAATGTCATAAAATATGTTCTTTTTTTTCCTACAGCATAATTTGGATAAACATTTACTTCGGGGGGAAATGTGTAAATGTTGGAAATGTGGATGAACTGACCTTTTTTCTTCCACCTTTCTTTCACCTGCCTAGTTGTTAATTACACCAGAGTAGAAATCATGATAAAGGTAGAAACGCCTAAAATCCCTGACTTTTATAGTTAATTCCCCTGTTTCAGACTAAATTCAACCTAAAATCAAATTTCCCCGTGGTTGATGCCCCCAGCTCTTTCCTCCTGCCGCGGTAAAGAGCAGATGTTGGGAATCTGCTCTCCCAAAGCCAGCACAGGGCTCTGCAGCTCCTGGCAGCGCTGCCTCTCCACACCTTGACAATTGACCAGAGAGCTCGGCACGATGGAAAAGGACAATTACCGGGGCAGAATCGGCAGAGACAGCTCTGGAAGCCTCGCTGGGGAGAGCAGCCGAGTAGCTCGGAAGGTTTCCGTGGGCAGGTGCAGGAGGGGTGAGGCTCCCCCGGGGCCAGCAGGAGTGAGAGATGCTCCTGTGCACAGGGAAGGCAGGAGCTGTGTCCCCAGGAGAGGGACACTCGGCATCTGAACCTCCCACTCTCTCCTCGCCTGTGCCTCCTCCGGATGCTCAACCCAGCAGAAATGTTACTCAGGGGGAGGAGGGACAGGCAGGAGGTGGAAGGAAAGTTTATTCTATTTGTAGGGTGAGAAGGGAGGAGGAACAAGTGGAAGGATATTTAAACAAAGGCTGGTGGGGGAGAAGTGTGATAGTTGAGAGCACGATGAAAAAAGAAACCACTGACCTATTTTTTCTCAAGAGTTTTTGTCCCCAAATGATGAATGTCATTAATTCTGTGTCTAGGAAATTTAGTGTCTTAATCAGGTTTGACAGGAAAGCAAATTCTAGATTTTTTTTATTATTATTATTTTTTTTTATCTGACGGTTTAAAAATCATTCATGCACTGCTTTTACCTGCATCTGCAATCACATTTATGTTTTGTAAGTGACCCATTCAAACAGAAAGGGACATCTCCCCTGTTTTCACATCCTTCTTTACTCCCACTGGAGAAGCTTTAGACCCTTTTGAGCCCACAGTAAAGCTTGGACTTGGAAATACCTATATTTATTCGAGGAGCCTTTATTTTGCAGCTAATACGTTGGAATTTTCCTTCTGGAGCTCGGAAGAAAAATGACCTTTCCCTCGATCTAGTCCAGGCACTAGAGGGCATCCCTCGCCTGCAGGTTACACAGAGATGTGTCCCCAAACTGCTCGGGAGAGTTCTGACTTCCTTCTCCCCGTCTGCTTTTCCACTCCTTGCGCTGATTTATGTGGATGACAAAGAGAACAGGACTCATCTGTCAAACGATTCCTATTTTGGGCCGAAGATGTCTCTACCAAAGACTCTAAAGATGCGACCTGATCAAGCCAACAGTAAACATCCTGCAGCAAAACAGAACTCCAAAAGAAAAAAAAACTTCCCAGGAAACAGGAGGCCACAGGATAATTTTCATAAAATCTGGACCTTCATGCAATAGCCACAGCCTAAAAAGAAATTGCAGTTCCTCCTTGAGCTTAACAGACTCCCCAAAACTCAATGATTTCAGTATGTTTTAGAGGAAGAAGAGTATTAGTCATGCCTGAGATTTTTTTACTTGGTTTTGGTGAATAAACACAATAATCATGCCACTAATTTTGCCTTATCTTACATCACAGAGATATTCAAGAGGTTGGGCGCTCTTTTACCTTAAAGAGATATTAAAACCTCAATATATTGACAACTGTGAGGACCTTCAGCAATAATAAATTTAGAACCATCTAAAGAAGTCAAGAGCGACACAATCCTGGGTCCTTATGAGAGGTACACTCGGTGTACCTGATATTTTAGAGATTTAATAAAACTAAAAGATTATTTTTGTTTCAATTTTTGTATTGCTATTGCACAATGAAAGCTCGTGTTGCTTTTTTTCTGGGTTCTCTAAACCACAGAAGCCTGTGTCCTTCCATTCTGCCCTCTCCAGCAGCAGGAACCATTGAAAGATGGTTTCCCTTGAAGAAATTGTGTTGTAAGTCAGTTCCACCTGGAAGGAATATCTGCATGCCCAAAGTAAGAACAGCTTATACCACCAAGAACCCAATGAGCACTGCTAAGTTTGACACAGAATTGGTTACACAGACAGGAAATGAGCTTCACTTAGTTTTCTGTTGGAATGTTAACATGGTGATGCCATTCCCAAAAATTCCATTGGATAAAATTCATGGTTACCATATCCAGGAAAAAAGGTCTCTGCAAAGAGAGCTCAGGCACATTTATCAGCATTTATCTTTAGGACTCCCAGCAAGGCAGTCCAAGAAAAGAAGCAACACCGCAGGCTGGATACCAGGTTTGCTTTGAATAAAGGGCAGGGAGGTGGGCACAGCTCCATTCCTGGGAAGCAGGAATCTGACCCTGACTTACAGTAAAGCCACTCAGCCATCAGCCCCAGGCCAGCAGACACCTACCTCTCTCTCAGTCTCCTCTGATGAATGAATAACTGGTCACATAGAATCCCAGAATCATGGAATGGTCTGGGTTGGAAGAAACCAAAAAGATCCTCCAGCTCCACACCCTGCCATGGGCAGGGAGATCTTCCACTGTCCCAGGCTGCTCCAAGCCCTGTCCAACCTGGCCTTGGGGAATTCCAGGGATGGGGAAGCCACAGCTCCTCTGTGAAATCTGTGCCAGGGCCTCACCACCCTCACAGGGAAGGATTTCTTCCTCTTTCCAGCTTTCAGCTTAAAGCCATTGCTCTGCTTACTAATAATAGCCAGATGTGTCTATTCTTCCCTGACATGAGATGCCTGAAGGTGGGAACAGCCCTTACTCCTCTATTTTTAGTACCTTTCTTAAGGCTGTAGCTCCATAAGAGCTTTCTCTTGCAAGCAGGTGTGATATGGACACACCTGTACTTCAGAGCAGCCTCGTTGACTTTCTTGTGCTCAGTGACCCCTGAAAATCTCAGTCCTTTTTCAGAGATGCTGAAAACTTCCAGTGCTGAGGATTCAATGCTATTTCTGCCTTGAAGAGTCTCCATCCTTTGAGATAATAAAAAAACTCACAAAGTCCTGAGCAAGCTCTTCTAATTGACCCTGCTTTGAGCAGGAGGATTGGCCTGGGAGATCACCAGAGGTGTCCTCCAGCCTCAATCCTTCTGTAATTCTGTAATTCTGTAATTCTGAGACCTCAGCCTACTTGCCTAGATGTGTATGGACCTTTCAGGCTGTGATTGGAGAAGGTGTTGACCTTTAGGATGAGCTGAGTTCTCTCAGCATCAAGGAGGAGGGATCTGAAATTCCCAGAGCTGCTACTGGCAGCCAAACAACAAACTGGGTACTTAGTGGATTCACCCAGAACAGAAGAAATGCAGGTAGAGTTTCCTCCCTTTGCCTGAGGGGTTTGAACCTGCATCTCCCAGCTGAAGGTGTGAAGAGCCTGGCAGTATTTGGTGAATGATATTTAAACAACAAATAAAGGCCAAGAAAGTATCTCCTGAGCCTGTCTAGATATTATCTGAAAACAGATTTCATTCATTTATGTGTGTGGGGAAAAGGCTTGTCTAAATATTATGCTTTCTTATGGGAGAAAAAAAAAACCCATCACATTTTTGGACCAGCTCCAGGAAATTCACAAGTTTAAAAAAAATTTAAAAAAGGAGGATAAACAAACCTACTTATAGAGTTGGTATAAGACATTCATCTCTCTCACAAGAACACTCAGATGATCGATTTGTAAGCATAAATCAATGCTGAGGAAACTGCAGGACCAAGACACTTGCTGGGGGCCAAGATATCTCCGAGCACGCTTCCATTTTGCCACCCACTCTATCTGTGGCTTTAGGCAAGTCAGGTCTCCTTATACAAAATACAGATTATGGGATTTAACCCTATGGCTGAAAAGGGTTGCATGCCATGAAACATTTTAATTATGATTTTATTATATTGCAATATTAGAAACCCTACCTTCTACCAGGGAAGTCAGAAGTGTGACATTTGCTGCTTTTCTTCTTCCTGCAGGCAAATTCAGTCCAAGTCTGTCTAATTTTTCTCGCAAGCAGCGTCCTCCGTTCTTGGATTTTGCTCTGTCACGAGAGAACAGCAGGAAAGAGGGACTTGTCATTACTCTGCACCTTTCTCCTATGTTAATATAAGCCTAGAAACTGCACACACTTCATTGGCAAATATGTGGGGTAATTACTGCAGTAGTGACTTCAATGGGAAATATTTCAGAGCTGTATTCTTAATATCCTGCTTGCTCTAGGTGATTCTTTAACATCAGTTCTTTGGCAGAGTTAGAGATTTTAATGCTTGTCATGGGGGCATCAGATCTTCAGGCAGCTTTCCACCTAGTGGAGCCCAGAGTCCTGATTTGGGCATGGCACCTGGGATTTCAGTGACTAAATATAAATATTGACAGTGCAAACATTTATATCTGGTTTAGCCAAGCCAGGCTCCAAAGACAAATTAGAAAGAAACATGACCTTCTAGAGTTAAACAGATATCCACAATGAGTGAACTTTACTCATGTGGCTTGTCTGGCTGTTAAAGGAAGCCAGATAGCTGCTTAAATGTAGATGTCTATGTGGAACCCAGCTCTAACTATCCCTCTATAATTTATGTAGAGACCTGGGTACTCTGAAATGTCTTCAAATCCAAAAAATCACAAGAAAGATGGTCAAGGCAACAGGAAATGCTGAAGCTAAAATCTCAGCCATAATTGGTTATCTGTGCCCCTGTGCCAAACACCTACATCCCCTTGTTCTCACAAAATGGGTCCTGGTGTGTCCCAGCTGCTTTTCTGCAGCACCTCAGTGTTTGAAGCATTTGAGACAAATCCACTTATGCAGCTGATGTAGGTTCAAATTCTTCCTCAGCCTGAGGGAATTTTAACCTGTATCTTTCAAACAGATGCAGCAGCCAGCTGACAGAAAATAACAACTGTTAAAATGCTTAAACAATGAATAAAACAGTGACTGGAACTCTGATATCTCCCATCTCAAGTGAATTACCTGTCCATTAATTAGATAAGAATCTATACCTTTGCTTTTTGAGAAACACATAATTTACACAAATAACTCCAAACAAGACTGAGGGGCTTTCAGCTTAGAAAAAGCAATCACTGAGTAATAAAAATAAATAACTAAATATTTTGAGGTTCATATTCAAGTTCCTTCAGGGAGAGGAAGGAACCAAATAGAGAATATCACCATTTGGATGCCTGGTTTTATGTTTTTATTTATTAAAAAACATCACAACTTTGGCCACATTGTTTGTCATGAAATAACTTCTGAAAATATTTTTTTTCTTTTTTCGGAAGAACATTTTATTCTGAAAGCAAGCTATTTAGGAAAATAGGTAAGCAGTGACTGCTGACAGGATGCAAAACTAGCCTTCAAGGTCTCAGGGAAACAATCCATGAGATTTTGTTTTCCTACATCTTTCCTGGTCAAATACAGAGTGTTTGAGCCTGTTCTCTAGCTGTGAAACCCTCAGTTACAAATCGACTGAATATGTTCCATTGCTCTTTCTGATTCAAAAAGTATTAGCACATCCAAACTGCAGACAGGGAGGAGCCCCTGGTTTTTGCAAACTCCTGAACCATGCCCAGGGTTAATTTGGGAGAGGAGATATTTAATCTGGATCAAAAACCTGTGGGGATTATTCAAGCATTTTAACGCAGGAGACAAGTGAGCCCCCACATTCAAGTTGATGCCTTTGAATCCAAAATAACTTGCACTGTATTGATGAAACCTGCAGCATGAGCATTTAAAATGAAAATTAACTGAAGGTTTCCCCAGGATGAAGCAAATAGAGGGGAAAAATTTTGGTGGATGTTGATTTTGGATTTCAACACTCATAGAGACGGTTAAAGGGAACTTATGCCTTGAAAACAGTTTATGGTCTATAGTCATTATTCTCCGAGATGTCTCAGGACAGCTCTTGAGTGCCTGCACGTCTCAGGCTGGTTAAAATGACTTTCAGTATAAGCAGGAGGATCAGTGTGGCCTTCAGTGCCAGCAGTGAAATAACCGATGACTTTCCAGCTAGTTTTGATCAAAGGGTGTTCAAGCAGCTGATGCCATCTGAGCTGATGCCTCGGGGACACCGTGACTTAGATATGCCTGCCTGAATTACAGTTGCCTCCTGGTTTTCCACTTGCAATGTGAGACACAGTCTGCCCCTTTCCTTCTTTCTGCTCCTGCTCTCTGCAGGTGTCTGCTCTGGCCAGTGAAGGGTCAGAGGCAAAATTTTGCCTAATTTTTCACTTCTCCCCAAATATCTCACAACAAGAAAAGTAAAACCAGATTATCCTGTCTTTGTTGTGCTCAAAAAACATGCAGAGGAAGAAAAAAACACCTCAGTGTTTTATTTTTTTGGTGGAGTGAGGGCTGTAACTATTATAAAATTATTTACTTTGAGATAGGTTCTCAGCAAGAATTTAGATTTGTAGCTCTGGTGAAATTTTCCACTAGCTGATTTTTTTTTTTCTCAAAACAAATCAAAGCAATATCTATCCATGCCTGATGAGTAACTGAAGAGAGGAGGAAAAAAAAAATCAGTTTGATGAAAAATGTAAATTTGTTAATTTACTGAAAATTCTCCAGTGTTCCTTCCTGATCCATCCCCTTCTATTCACCCCAAATATGCCACCTATCCAAGCAGGGAAAAAGAATAAAGCCTATCTGTTAATAATAATAATAATAATAAAAAATACAGCAATTACAGCATTGTCTAGGAGTTGTAATCCTCACCTTCAACTTACCTTCTCAAAATACCTCCAAGGAGGGAAGCGTTGAGGCATTCTGGTGGTGAAAGGCGCCTCTTCACCTCTGCAATGGTCACTTTGTACTTGGAAGTGGAGCTGAGCAGAGACAAGCGACCAGGAACGGAGCAGAACAGGTCAGTGGGGTTGACAACACAGGTGCCACCTACAAAAAAAAAATTGAAATATTGAAGTGAGGGAAACCTCCTCTTCTGTGTTTTGACAAACCAAACGATGAACAGCTCTGTAGTTCTCTTGTGGCTGGTTTTGTTTGGGTTTGGTTTTTCCCACAAAGGTGGTTTGGCTTTCTATGACATTATTGTTTTGAGGAAAATGAATGTGTTGGGATTTCAGTGTGGGAACAGTGAATTATTAGATCTCATAAGTTTTACAGTCAAAACACCTTGTGATGGTTATTTGATTTCATGCTCTGAAAAAATTACTGATTATCACTAAGGTCTCTCCAATCCAGTGTGATTAACAAAATAAGATTGAAGCTTCACCACTTAAAAAAACCCCACAGTTTGTGAAAATATTAGGATGTTGGTTCTAATGAGAAATGTTAAATTTAACTCTCATAGCAGAATTTAGGATTACAAAGATTCAAGAATGCTATGGGTTTGCAGTGATTTGCAGCAAGAACAGCTTTCCACACCTTTGAACTCATAAATTCCTTCCAAAGTTAGGTCAAATCCTCAGCTGATATTAACGATTAAAATCTATTGAGCTACATCAGTTTATCTCAGGTTAGCTCTGCAATTGTTTATTTCTTGAGAGTGGCAATTCCTTGGCCTGGGTCTAAAACTGCTGAATGATCACCAAATCTTTCAGTCAAGACTGTGATCAATAACTCCTCAGGCAAAACTGAGCTTTTAACTTAAAGTTAATATGAGGGAGAGAAAGAGAGAAAACTTTCTCTGCAACTGATCCAAGAGAAAAGAACAAACTCCCAGGGAAAAAAAAAGAAATAATCTTAAGGACTAACACATATTTTTTCACCAAGCACAAAACACTTTTCTTTGACCTGCCTTCTCCAACATGACTACAACAAAAAATTTTCTATGGAAGAAATAAATCTTACCACTGCATGCACCGTTATTCCCTGGGGGAATGAGAAAAAAAAGGAGCTGCATATGACAGTGATACAAAATATCATATAATTCAATGCACTACTAGGAGGAGTTCAGATGGTTTATGTGAGGATGATGATATGAAGACCTTCTTAGAGCAGAATTAATCTGTGTTCAACACTCATGCTTAAAGGAAACATACTGTCCCTTTTAAGATACCCTGATAATTTCTTTCTTTCCTGTGAACACCTTAATCTTTTTAACTACAAAACTTACTTTTTTGCACTTAAAAATTTTAGCTTCTAACCTAAATTCTGTGAGAATAGGATAGGATAGGATAGGATAGGACAGGACAGGACAGGACAGGACAGGACAGAACAGAACAGAACAGCACAGAACAGAATAGAATAGAATAGAATAGAATAGAATAGAATAGAATAGAATAGAATAGAATAGAATAGAATAGAATAGAATAGAATAGAATAGAATAGAATAGAATAGAATAGAATAGAATAGAATAGAATAGAATAGAATAGAATAATTATAATTACAAGCTTGCTTTAGCCAAGATCCTACACCTTTTTCTTTATCAATTTACACATGCAGCCCTCTTAAAATTAAGGTGTCTGTTTCACTTCTCACAGAGACAGACTGAAGGATGAACCTTCATTAAATGCAGACTATTGCTTGCTTACATAAGGCAATAAGGAAACAGAATTTCTTTCCAAATATTTCAGCTCTTGAAGGTATATTTAAACATTTGTGCTGACAGCAAAACCAGAAAAGAACATCTCTTGGTATCAATCCCAGATGGGTGAGATCCTGACTCAGTACAGCAGGGTATTTTATGACTTCTAATTATGTTCCAGGGCAGATATTAGTGTCCACTTCTTAGACAGGATATAGAGACAATTCGTGCATCACCAAAATATAGGCACATCAAGGGCACTGATGCACATTTTTACACAGCTCAAAGCTACAATTAATGAGCTCATACGCTCAAACACAGAAATCTGGCGCCACACGCCTGAAATAATTTTGGGTCTGTGTTGTTTTGGTGTGTTTGGGTTTTCTTCGGTGGGTTTTCTTTCTTTTTTTTTTTTTCCCAGAAACCTGTAAATATTTTCAAGTGACATTTTCAAACTTCTGGTCTGTCAGGTACATTTGTGAGGAGCGTTAACACTGAATAGATCTGTTTGTTTGGCATCTGCCACACAATGCATATACACACGTGTATATATATATACGTGTCAAGAAAACAGTAGCACTGTGTACATATTTATTTACTTCAATGAGTCTCTAGATTTTATAACGAGTGAGACTGTACTGAAATCAGTGTCATATTAAAGTTCATCTCCTTGCCAGGTTAAGCCAGTATGTGCACCCTTTATGCCAGATAAATAATTGTTCCTTTAATCCAAAAACCTGTTACCCTGCAGCTGCTCCTACCCTAACCAGAACTTACTGGAGCACTCCTTATTACTATTTCATAGAAAGTTGCTTACAGTCTGAAATATTTTAAAATATCATGCCTAAGGAACATGATCTTAAACCAAAGCATTTCCAGACAAGCCAGGTATGGGTTAAAAGCAAAAGAAATTAACAAGTCTAGATCATCTGCTTTCCAGAAACATGGGGAACAAGTAGCAAATTACAAGAAGGTAAAATCTATTGAATATAATTATTCACTCTATTAATTATTCATTGACATAGCAACAGAGAGCGGTGTGGTGCTTTCTAGATGAAGATATGTCTTTGTCACAAACTGTGTGCATTTTTGAAGGCATGAATTTCCTACCACAAACACCACATTTGAGAGGAGATGGATGAAGTCCTGGCCTTTGCACTATGTGGTAAACAGAAAAAGGCATAGAGGGCTGATGGAAAGAGAGGAGAAAGAGAAGAGGAGCCACACAGGAAGATGAAAGATTAGATTTCTAGTCAAACACATGCTTCAGAATATTCCTTCCTTCCTTCTGATCATGTGTTAGAGTGGACAAATGATTTTGCAAAGCAGCTTAACATGAAGACCACAAGACATGTTTTAAAGTGAACTAAACAGCGGTGGCAACAACTTTCTCCCCCATCAGCACAATGCCACTGTAGGTTCTGCTGGAAAAGTCAATCCTCACTTAATTGTTGAGCCAATCTTGTCATAACAGAGTATTTGAGAGGTGGGATGCTAAGATACCAGCAGAGGAAGCAGAAATGATGCCTCAAAAACAGAGCAGAAATAATGCTTTTTATGAGTCTGATGATTCAACCTGGAGATCCCTATTCCCCTCAGCAGTTTTTACTGGTTTTGGAAATCTTTACCAAATAACTTCTGGTTCCAGGACACGTGAGACCCCCTCAGCTCATCAAATGAAGAGTCCCACATGCAGGAACAGCAAAGTAATGTGCCCATAAATGTGCCTGAAGAAGGGATGGCTGTGGTCCTTCCACCCTGACTCACTATCCGTGGCATTCATCCTATGGCAAAGCCAGAAAAAGGAAAAGAAGAGCAGGCAGACAGTGGGATAACTGGTGGGATCATCCAGGATGATTGCCTCAGCAATTCTGTGCTCTGAATACTGCATAAAATGGGCCTGTGAGTGTTAAGACTCTTTTTAGGACAAGTGTTTATTCCCATAGGGAAGTGATTACATGGTCTGATCTGACTTCATCTGTTGCCATGAGATATTACTTTGGAGATGACTGTTAATGGTTATGGTTGTGCTCCTACAGCTACAGAGTTCTGGAAACACAGGCAAGACAAGATTTAGGCAAAGAGAGAATTATAGTTTATATTGCAACTGATAGTTTAGGGGGAAAAAAAAAGAAAGGGAAAATTTCAGCACTCAGTCAATTCCTTCTTTAAGGCTTCTCTCTCATCCAGCTCTATTCAATAACTTCTTTATTCATGACAGAGCTTTAGTCTCTGATCTGTCATCTTCATGTTGATTTCAATAAGTACAATTGGTCACAAGATAAATATGGCTGGGAAAGGGAGGTGCTTTGTGCAGCTGACCTCATCTAGGTGAGAGACCAAGGGCCCAAAACTGCTCTGCTGAATTCAAATCATCTCAAGAGACTATATATAACCTGATGTAGATAAAGATGTTCCTGCTCATTGCAAAGGGTTGGACTAGATGACCTTTAAAGGTCTCTTCCAACACAAAATATTCTATGATCCTAATCCATGATTATTTTCAAGTGGCCTCAGGGAGGGGAATGACAAAAGACTTAAGTTTGTTCTAATTAGTTTACTTTGGGACCCCAAATCCTTTTCAGTCCAACTGACTGGTTCGTGCTAAACAGAGTGTCCTCCTTCATGAGAACTGTGCTTCTGCTTCATTTCCCAAGCCTAGAATGAGCAAAAGTCAGGCTATGTGATACTGGAAAAGGCAGTCAGAGCAAACATGGGGAGAGTATTTCCCCTCTCTTATTCCTGTCTCCACATCAAATGGCACACGTCGGTACAAAATGCCAACACGAGCTGATGATGGGCTGTGCAGATGACAGCAGAGAGAACAGAGCCATGCTCTAACCCATCCTTCTTGTCAACACAATGAAAATCCCAATAATGCACATGGTGAGGAGAGCTGGGTCTGTTTTGGTTGAGGGTTCCTTTTGTACAGATGAAGAGAACAATAGGGTGGCTGGAGTGTGGTGGTTTATTCTGATTTAGTTACTCATGCACCTGCTGAAATGCAAGGCACCCTTACACCATCAAATATTTGTGCATCCTTTCATTGATAAAACCTATATTCTGAAATATTTTTTATACTTTTCATTAGCAACATTTTTGTTTTATCAGGAACGAGACAAATATCTGTTAATGTCATTGATGTTTTTTACACTTTAAAGGCAATTTTAAAAAAAAAATGTGTCTTTAATTTTGTACATCCTTACACTCTGCAAGATCATCTTTTATTTGTTAATTGTAACAGCCACAATATGATAAGTGTTTTATATTCATTGAATACAACATAGTCCCTTTCTCCAAGACATTTGCCTGTAAATGTCATGCACCTATGTAAGGAAACATCATAATACACTGGTGACAACAGTGCAGAACTGCTGTTTATTTTGTTTTTCAGGATGTAGATGTTTGTGTACTTGTGTACATTATTAAGTGTAAGCACACCTGAATGTCAACAGATTGATCTTCTATAAAATATTAATAGCATGCTATGCTTTTTATTAGTCTATTATTTATATCTGCAGGTGCTGTTTGTGGGACCTTACATTTTATAGCTTATTTTCTGTCCTGTGCTGAAATTCTGCCAGGTTTAGAGTATGTTGCAAAATAAAGACATTAGAATCTGTCTCTCCTTAGCTTTTTTCCCTTATCATGTAGCAAATGTAAGCAAGCAGTTATCAGTACAGATTTTGTCAGTACTGTTTAATCCCATTTTCAGTTCCAAAAGGTCTATAAGCAACTTAAAATGTTCTCCAAATTATCCTCACATGACCCAGTCATTAACATCAGCAGCTAAATATTCAAAACTCTAAAACTAATCTACATTTGTCAGGAAAATTAGCACTGCTTTTTTTAATTTTTTTTCCTTAGTTATTCTTTTGGTTTCATTTAAGTTGAACTTTGCATCATGTTGGTAACCACATAAAACCAGCTCATGCTAGGAACAGAATTCCGAGATATCCCTCACTACAACATTCATGCCAAGAAACAAAGACATGCCTGCATGCACAGAACATGAGGATTTTTAACATATAAACCAAAAGATTCAGTAAGAAGGTATCACCAGCAGTTTCTAAGACCAGCCTCTTACCTACACCAGGTTTTTAAGGATATTAAGAGCTGCAAGAATTTTAAGTGTAAACAAGGTTTAAAAAAAAACTTTGGGAGTAGCAAGGTGGAAAAGAGAATAATAGGAATAAATGGGTTTGTTACAGGAAACCAACTTTAAAGTTTGGATGAACATGTAAAAATACCTCCTGACCCCAGGACCAGCCCTCCATTATCAAGGTGTGTCAGTACTGACACAGGAGAACCTCTGCAGCTCCCGGGCTGAAGGGTAAGATCTAAACCATTCCCAAAAGAAAAGATATCTGCTTCATTCCTCTTTCCCAAACACAAGGGAAATGGATCTTCCCAAGGCCTCTCCAGGTCTCTTTTTCCCATTGGCTTGGGAAAACCTCAGAGTTCTGCTGGAGAGTGCCCGTGACCCTGCGCTGGTTCCTGCAGGACCAAGGCTTGGGCAGGCTCTGTGTGTGCTGTGAAGGTGTGCTAAAGGTTTGAGGCTCTGCCCAAGCTGTCCCACGAGTGGGACAGAGCCAGTGATGCTGAAAGGGGAATCTGTCCCAGGAGCCAGTGGCTGGCTGTGTGTGCCCTGGTTGTGTTGTGTGTTTGCTGTGTGCCCACCCGCCGTGGGCTCTTACACACCTCACTCCCAGGGTGTGTGCTTGAGCTTTTGGGATTCCAGGGACAGCTCTGCCTGCTGCACATCCCCAGCGTGCCTGGCTCCAAAATCTCTGCTGAGCCAGGCAAAGCTGGGACTGTGCAGATCATGACACCCCGCAGCTCGAAATGGAGCAAAGTGAGATAGAAAAGATATTACACACAACTTCTACCCCAGCAGGAACGGGGAGAAACACAGAGCCCCAAAGCCGGGGAGAACTCAGCCCAGGGACTCTCCATGACCCTGCTGTCCTCAGCCAGAAAATACACCTTTAGTAGATCAGCAGGGAAAACAAACAAACGACCAAACAAATCCCCCAAAAAACAACCAAACCTCAAACAGACAAACAAAACCTCGCCGAAAGGTCAAACCAAAACAAAACAAACCATCAAGCAAGCGAACAAACAAACAAACAAAGCTCTCAAAATCCAGCCTGATCTCTTCTCCAAACTTCTGCCAAAGGTGTGGCTGCGGCCAGGAGAGGAGGATGCTGCCGGCACAGCCCGACAAAGCCGCTGCTCAACCCCCTCCGTCCCCTTCCCCAGCCCCAAACTCCTGGCGAGCTGGAAGTCGCCGAATGATTTGGCTTTAGTCGGCTGGAGATTATCTCAGCTGGAGCCGCGAAAGCCATTAATTAAGCCAGCTATTTAGATTTTTAATGCGATTTAAATTGGCCCTTGGAACAGAAAAGAAGAGAAAAGAAGAAGACAACAGCGCTAATGACAGCGCGTTAAGATCTGAACACAATGATGGGCTATTACGGGAGTCCCGAGGCTCTTGTAAGGTTCAGAAGAGCGGGGAAAAGGGAAGGAAGGGCCCAACAAAGGGAAGACAAGGAGGTGATCTGCCCTACCCTCGGCGGGCTGAAAGCCGGGCACGTGGGGACAGGGTCCAGCCGCAGGGATGGATCCTAACCCGAGCCCCGCTCCAGCGCCCGGAGCTGCGGGGTGGGCTGGGGACCTGCGGGGACACAGCCGGGCCCTGCGACCCGGAGCTGGGGGCAGGACAGCGGTCCTAGGAAATATCAGGGGAATGGAAGAGAACAAGACTGGCCGGGGAACTCCAGGCCAGATCAAGGAGAGAACAAGGTGAAAGGGGATGTCTTGAAGGACTTTTTCAACCTAAATGATTTTTTGGCTCTATGATTCTGTGTCCCGGGTAACCATTCCTTGACCCCGGGGTGCCTGGGGAGGTGCTAACACACCAGCACCCTACTTTTCCCCTTTGGTTTCCACACAGAACAGCACGGGAGAAGATTCTCCTGGGGCGAGGTGCAAAACCCACAGCCCCTGCCTTCACCCGGCCCCTCCAG